>NW_010289894.1:941-1372 GCF_000700745.2 Antrostomus carolinensis | reverse complement strand
TCCCATGATTCCATGATTCTTCTCCCCCCAACAGAGTTTGCCCAGGCAGAGGCAGCGGACGCAGACAGCAGCACGGCCATGGACACCTCCGAACCCGCTAAGGTGAGGATCTGTCCTCCTGGGAAGGGGATCTCCTCCCATCCCAGCCCCCTTTCTGGGAGGAAGATGGGGGTCCCAGCCTGTCCCCCCAACTCTCCCCACAGGAGGAAGACGACTACGACGTGATGCAGGACCCCGAGTTCCTGCAGAGCGTCCTGGAGAACCTGCCGGGCGTGGACCCCAACAACGAGGCCATTCGCAACGCCATGGGCTCCCTGGCCTCACAGGCCTCCAAGGAGAGCAAGGACAAAAAGGAGGAGGAGAAAAAAGGAGGGCAGGGGGCTGGGGCTCGCTGCCGCCAGCCCCGGGGGTGAGTCGGTCGCCTGCCCGGG
>NW_010289894.1:563-924 GCF_000700745.2 Antrostomus carolinensis | reverse complement strand
GAGCCGCAGCCGGTGGGGCGAGGGCGGAGGGTTCTGCTGTAACCGGGGAATAAAGGTTTTCCACGGGGGTGTCTGTCCTGCCGCCTCCCTGGGGATCAGCCCGGGGGCTGCCTGTGGGGCCTCTGGTTCTCCCAGCACTGGGGAGACTGGGCCCCAGGTCCCACTGGCACTGGGAGGAACTGGGCCCCCAGAATACCCTGTACTGGGGGGAACTGGGCACTGGGTCTCCCTTTTACTGGGGGAAACTGGGCTCTGGGTCTCTGCTGTACTGGGAGGAACTGGGCACTGAGTCTCCCTTATACTGGGGGAACTGGGCACTGGGTCTCTGCTGTACTGGGAGGAACTGGGCACTGAGTCTTCC
>NW_010289894.1:0-481 GCF_000700745.2 Antrostomus carolinensis | reverse complement strand
CCGGGGGCCGGTGCGGAGCCGCAGCCGGTGGGGCGAGGGCGGAGGGTTCTGCTGTAACCGGGGAATAAAGGTTTTCCACGGGGGTGTCTGTCCTGCCGCCTCCCTGGGGATCAGCCCGGGGGCTGCCTGTGGGGCCTCTGGTTCTCCCAGCACTGGGGAGACTGGGCCCCAGGTCCCACTGGCACTGGGAGGAACTGGGCCCCCAGAATACCCTGTACTGGGGGGAACTGGGCACTGGGTCTCCCTTTTACTGGGGGAAACTGGGCTCTGGGTCTCTGCTGTACTGGGAGGAACTGGGCACTGAGTCTTCCTTATACTGGGGGAACTGGGCCCTCAGAATCCCCTGTACTGGGGGAACTGGGCCCCGTGTCTCCTGCCTCCCCCTCCCTGCACACGTGTCTGGGGGCGGGGCTTGTGCAGCCAGGCCCCGCCCCCTGTGCCACGCCCAGCGCTATGCCCGCAGGATGTTTATGGTGAGGCT
>NW_010289893.1:0-3025 GCF_000700745.2 Antrostomus carolinensis | reverse complement strand
GGCAGGGAGAGGTTTAGTTGTGTCCTGGGTTTCAGCCGAAACCGCCACCAATTATTATCCAAATTGTTACGGAAACCCCCTCCCCGGCTAGAGCGGGGCTTTGCCGGTGTCACCGGTTCTCTGCCCGGGAGACCCTCACCGAGCGCTTTTTAAACTGAATTTCCAGTTCCAGGCTAATCCCGACTACCAGATGAGCGGAGACGACACCCAGCACATCCAGCAGTTCTATGATCTCCTGACCGGCTCCATGGAGATCATCCGAGGATGGGCAGAAAAAATCCCCGGTTTCACCGAGCTCCCCAAACCCGACCAGGACCTGCTCTTCGAATCCGCCTTCCTGGAGCTCTTCGTGCTGCGCCTGGCGTACAGGTGAGCGCCGGGACTGTGGGCGAGGACCAAATCAGACCCTTTCAAGGTCCACTGATCTGCGTTTTATTAACTCCTCGGTAATTAGGTGCCTCTTAAATCCTTCATTTATTGCTGCTCAAGTAATTAGTTGTTTAGCTTTTCTCCCACCATCTTCTCTTTTTCTTTTTCTTTTTTTTTTTTTAATCTTTCTTTTCCCTGCTCTCTTTTTCTTTTTACTCTTTCACTCTCTCATCTCTATTTTATTTTTCTTTATTTCCCTCTCTCCTTTTCTCCCCTCTCCTCTTTCTCTTTTTTATTTTTAGTCTTTAATTTTCTCCTTCTCTTCTGTTTCTTTTTATCTTCCTATTTTTTTCTTTCTAATTCATTCATCTCTTCTTCCTTTTATTTCTTTTCCTCTTCCTATCTATTTTTTCCTTTCTTATTCATCTCTTCTTCCTTTCCTTTCATTTTCTCTTCCTTTCTGATTTTTTTCTTTCTCACCCATTCATTCATCTCTTCATTTTGGGGTTGTCACATTCCTTCCAGGTCCAACCCGGTGGAAGGCAAGCTGATCTTCTGCAACGGGGTGGTCCTGCACCGGTTGCAGTGTGTCCGTGGCTTTGGGGAGTGGATCGATTCCATTGTTGAATTCTCCTCCAACTTGCAAAACATGAACATCGATATCTCTGCCTTCTCCTGCATCGCTGCCCTGGCCATGGTGACAGGTCGGTGTCCTCCCCGCTCCGCTCGGCCCCGCCAGGCACGGCCTTTGCCGTCCCTGACCCCTAACATCCCCCATCCTTCTCTTTTGCAGAGAGGCACGGGCTTAAAGAACCCAAGAGGGTGGAAGAACTGCAAAACAAGATTGTAAATTGTCTCAAAGACCATGTGACTTTCAATAACGGGGGGCTGAATCGCCCCAACTATTTGTCCAAACTCTTGGGGAAGCTCCCCGAACTCCGCACGCTTTGCACGCAGGGGCTGCAGCGCATTTTCTACCTGAAACTGGAAGATTTGGTGCCACCGCCAGCAATAATCGACAAACTTTTTCTGGACACTTTACCTTTTTAAGACTCTTCCCACACACTTTCCAGTGAACTGAAGAGAAACTTTGCCTGTCTGAAGGGGAACCCGCCTGGGCCCGAAGCAGCAGCTCTGGGCACCAGCGTCCCGTCCCAACAGCCTCGCTGACCTCCCGCCGGCAGAACGCCAAGGGGCATTTTGGCTCTGGGGCATCACGGATGCAGATCATGGACCAGACAAATAACCATGGTATATAAACTTTTTATTATCGGCTTATAAATGAATTTATTATTAAGGACTTCTGATTAAAACGATGAACGTATCTGGCGACGCCGGGTGCGCAGCTCAGACTCTCGCGGTGACAGACAGAGTGTTAAGGTGACCCACGAGTCTCACCCTCCTAAAGTTTTCTGCTGTAAAAGAAAGCTGTAATATATACAAACCCTAAATGTTGCGTGGGTGGCATGTCATTAAAGAAGGCGAAGGCTTGTAAATTTATCAGATGCAGTTTGGCTTTTTAAAAATTATTCTGTGCCTATTTATGAAGAAATACGGAAAACAATTCTAAAAAAAAAAATAATTAAAAAGAAAAGTTAAACGTGTTTGCAAAAAAAAAAAAAAAAAAAAAAGGAAAAAAAAAAATAAAAAGAGAATAAAGAGAAAGAAAAAATTAAATCTCCCCGTACCAGGAAAGCATGACGATTCTAGGGTGACAATGTTATAGGCACTTGCTATTTCAGTAATGTCTATATTCTATAAATAGTATTTCAGACACTATGTAGTCTGTTAGCTTTTATAAAGACTGGTAGTTATCTAAGCTTCAAACGTTTTCTCAATTGTAAAATAGGTGGGCACAAGTGTGACAAAACCCGCAATCCTCCCCAAAGGGACACATAGTGTTTGTAAACACCGTCCGACATTCCTTGTTTGTAAGTGTTGTATGTACTGTTGATGTTGATTAAAAGAAAAAAAAGAAGTTTATATCTTGATTATTTTGTTGTCTAAAGCGAAACAAATCTTGCATGCAGCAGCTTTTGACTGTTTCCAGAGTGCTTATACTATACATAACTCCCTGGAAATTACTGAGCACTTTGAATTTTGGGTTTGTTTTGTTACATATTATTTTTTTTAAATGTCTAAAATTGTCGGTTAATATATTATTTCATGTTCGAGTAATATTTTTAATATTTCCATATTGTGTAGTTTGGTTTTTTATATATATTTCGGGCATGCCACACGAGTCGCTGCCTTTTTCTTTTTATTTTTATGGTGTATGACAGGTCCAAACGCTGATTAATTTCCCCCCCCCCCCCCCCCCCCCCCTTTCCTGATAACTCTTTCTTTGAGAAAGACAAATTTTAATGTTTACAACAATAAAACATGGAAACGAATAGAATTTCGTCTTCTTTCTGTCTAAGCGAGCAGCAGCAGCCCCCGTTGCCCACGCAGGACGGTGTAATACCGGGCGGGGGGGGGGAGGGGGGGTGTCGGTCCCTCCCGGGGGTCGGTCCCGGCGCTGCGGGAGGAAGAGGAGGGAGCGGCGGAGCGAAGGTCGGTGCTTTCCCCGGGCTCTGGAGCATCTTGCTCGGGCGAACATCGTTTTTTCGGTGCTTTGATCGTGAAAACTCACCCCGGGGGTGGGTCCAGGGGGGGT
>NW_010289892.1:6554-8251 GCF_000700745.2 Antrostomus carolinensis | reverse complement strand
CCAAACAGCCCCCTCCCCCTGGCCCCCCATTCACTCTAATCCGATTTCTCCCCATCATCATCTTGGTGGGCATCCCCGTCGTGGCCGTTCTTGTCCTCCTTGGAGAGGTGAGCCTGGGAGCCCAGGGCCGAGAGCGAGAGGAGCCCGGTGCCAGCGCTGACAGCAGGGAGGGATGGGGGCTGGAGGCCCACCGGGAGCGGAGTCAGAGGCAGAGCGAGGGCTTGGAGCTGCGACAGCTGGTGAGCTTGAAGCTGCTGCTGTAGAGAACGATGGACAGACAGGAAGACAGGAGAGGGACATTGTCATTTTGAGTGCACTTGGACTCTAACCCAAGGGCCTAGGCTGTCCTGACAGGCTGCACCAGCAGCCAAGCTTAAACCAGAGACCTCAGTGACCTGGAAAGCACCACAGCCTCAGGGGAAAAATAAAAAAAATAATTAAAAAAAGATATTCCAGAGTCCTTGGTCTGTGACAGCCTCAAAAGAAGACTCAACAGCATGGCCCCAGCACGACACACAGCCCCTAGCCCACAGGATATCTGGCCTCAGACTCTGGAATGTTCCAAGGATGCGGTTAAAGCCCTCTCGACCTTGACCAAGAACAGATGGTGTTTTCATGTCAAGGAGCTGCTGTGGTTCCGGCTCAAAACCAAAGCTCCTCTCCCCACACCCAGCTGGGATGGAGCAGGAATCTGAACTCCCCTGCAAACCCCTGCCCAAGTCTAGACAAAACCAGCCCCATGCTGGCAGGACCAGCCCAGCACTCACAACCTAATCCCAGCAGGGCTGCAGCACTGCTCCTGGAGCAGCCTGCTCCCAGCACACATCCCCGGGTCACAGCTCTCCTGCCCAGCTCTGTCTCGAAGGCCAAAGGCATGGATTCCTGTCTCCCCAACCCAAACTAAACATGCATCACGTACACGGATGATGGAGTTCAGTTCTGGTGCTGTAACCTGCTTGGCTCGTTCGATGGCTCCCAGGACTTGCTGCTGATGCTGGTGTGGAGAGAACAGTGGAATTCAGGGTCATTTCTAGTACCACAGGGAAGGAGAACAGGGACACACACACACGTGTACATTATCTCAGCTGCTAGCACCGAGATGTCAGGGCATGGAGGCAGGCTGATTAACCCCACAGCTGGAGACACCTGCATGCAATTCATTTCTAAGAAGGACCTTACACCACCGAGGCCCACGGCAGCGAGGAGCAGGGAAGGACACACGCTTGTCTCATTCCCATTCCTCACCACAAGGTTAAGCAGGTCCCACCTTACTGCCCTCCTTGTCCCTGCAACAGGCCCAGCGATCCTTGGCCAGAAGGGCTCTAAAGTGGGCAATGCCCCTCACCCTGCCTCCCCTCTCCTGCCCAGACCTGACACAAAGCAAGAACAAGCCCTAAAAATCAGAAGCTCTTGGGAAACTCCCCATTCCTTGGTACACATTCTGGGTCCCAGCTGCAACAGCTGGAAGATGCTGCTGTGGAAGAGCCCAGCACGGCTGCTCCCAACACAGGCAGGAAAAACAGCTGCATCGTGTACTTTAAAAAATAAAGGCCAGCTGTACTCGCTCTTCTGCCTCTTGCACAAGGTCTCCAAAAACCAGGCCTGTCCACTGCACTTCAACAAGTGGATTCTTCTTTCCATCTTGGCATCAGGAAAGGGTTGGGGAGGGGGAAGGGGTTGCATTAAGATGCAAAAGG
>NW_010289892.1:0-6496 GCF_000700745.2 Antrostomus carolinensis | reverse complement strand
AGAAAAAGGGGGTGGGAAAAACCCCAGCCTGTCCCCCAACCCCGCAGCTAACCCAGAGCAAGAAACAGCCTCCGTCCCACAGCTAATCCTGACCAAAACCAGCCACGAGAACAGCCCTGGAGCTCAGTCTCTGCAGGGCTGTGCGAGGAGATGGACAGATACAGCACCAGAGGCGCTTCATCTTCCTCCTGCCTCGGGCAGCAACTTCCCAGCCCTCCCAATTAATTTCTCAGGGGAGTGGGAGGAGCCTATCAGCAGCATTAATTAATGAGGCAGATGAACTAGATCTCAAGGAGGAGCCATATGGAGGTATTTTTTTTAAACTCCCCCCTCCCCCAATAAGCTGCCCGAAGCTCCCACTGCTGGTGCAGAAGTGGCCGATGACTCAGGAGTCATGGGCGGGAGAGAACAGAGCCCATCTTTGTCTGCAGCCGCCAGCAGAGGGGACTGGGAGGGGATGGATGGGCACGTTGGCCACGGCACAGCGGCTGCTCAAAGGGCTCGTCCCCACACAGGGGCTCAGAGCAAGTGATGAAGTTTCCCTGACCAGGGGCAGGAGGGACACAGCACCTCACTGCCCCCCGCAGCAGGATGGGACCTCCGCTCCCCCCCGCGAGCCAGAGCCTCACTCACCTCTTGTGAAAGGTAGGGCAGAACCTGCGCACAGATCCCATTTAGCCTCTTGACAATTTCAGCCTGGAACGTGGGAAGAATGGAGAGCAACGGCATCAGCCAGCTTGGGACTGACCACCCTCAGCACCGGCGGCCCCACCTTCACCCTCCCCGATTCCCAAACAGCCCTAAGGAAGCACACTCCTCTTGGAAAGATGCTGGCAGTGTCCTGGTTCCAAGGGAGGGGGGGGGGTCTCCTCGCCCCTAAGATCCCTCCCCTACATCATTAAGTGAATCCGTGCTGCTGACTGCAAAGACCCTCTCTGGGTCTCCAATACTCATTTAACAAATCGAGAGCAACCAGAGAGGAAACATTAGAGACCCAGGTGGGGATGTATTGAATTACATCTGCCATGTGGACACAGACACGTGTGCTGCTGAGACCCCTGCTCTGCCCCACAGACCTGCTGCTCAGCCTCCTCAGACTCCCCCTCCCCACTGCCAGACTCCCCATGGCCAAGCTGCAGGTCTGGGGATATTGAGGGGGGACCACAGGGACTTGGCAGCTTCTTTGCTAGCCTCATGCAAGCAGGTGGCAAATTTTGGTGTGTCAAATGCTTTTCTCCTGGGAACAAGTAAAGCTACCAACTCCTTTCAAATCACTTTCCAATGGAGTCAAAAGAAATAGAGAGACAAGGGGTTAAAGCATACACCAAAACCAGCCAAGGGGGCCCCACCAGCACCCCAGGGGAGAGGACTAGGCTGAGAGACAGTTCATGGGACAGCAGTGAGGATTCGTGGCTTAGATCCTTTACCAAGATGCAGGTTTTCCCAGGGAAGCCAGTTTCATGGGTTTACCAATGAGGGTGATGGGATGGAAGGTACCAATGCCTTTGTGGGGAGCAGAATTGTGCTAAGAGGCTTATAACTGAGCCATGACACAGATGACTGTGACTGGAAACTGCAGCCACATGGAGTCAGGCTCAGTGGAGGCTCATGTTAACAGCACAGGTAATTAGCCACTGGGGATAATTGACAACTTAACCACCAGTGAGGGTAATGAACAAACTTATCCGGGCTGCAGCAGAGGCTCCATCACAAGGAGGCTTTCTGAGAAGCTCTGCCATCACATTACCTCATCACAGCCCAAGAGAAGTGCTCTCTGGCCTAACTGCAGCAAGAGCCTGGGGGAGACAAAGGGGTTTCTCATGTCGGGGTGATCACAACGAGCCTTCCCAGGCACTGGGGAAGGCAGCAGGGCCAGGAAGCCACCTGGGGCCTGGGAGGAAGGTTGGGAGGGATCTGGGGTCATCTCCTGCCCTCCACACCAGGCTCACATCTACCTACTGACTCAGCCACAACTCCACATCCTGCCTGCGCTGCTTTGCCTGGTGTTTAAATACCTGTTCAGGCCTTGGGGAGAGCCAGAGCTTGCCCCCAGCCTGGGGTGGGAGCCATCAGTCTGGCACTGTGATCCTGAGAGGTGGGGGTTTCCCTGCATTTCAAAGGCAGCTCTGACATTTTACAGACTCATGGCATTTCTAGTTCCTGAAATACCACTAAAATGACAGAGGGCAAAGCACAGCAGACAACCCACCCTCCCCAGGACTCAGAGCACTTGGAAATGCCGTCCCCCTCCCTACCTGTTTGTGCATTTCAATATTCAGCCCGTAAGACATCTCGTAATACTGTAGAGTGGGGAGAAGAGAACAACAAAAAAAAATGGTAAGTCAAATCTCCACCAAAAGATGCTTCATCATACAGCAGTGCTGGGAACTACTCCTGCTTTCCTAGCAAGGTCTTCTACAAAGGCTGGGCAAGGATGGAAGGAGAGAAGAGTCCAGCCCTAAGAAGCAAAGACAGCAGGAGGCAAACACAGGCAGAGACACGCTCCAGGTCCAAGGCAGAAGCATCGAGCCCAGGCGCTCCCTGCCCACCCTGCTCCAGCCTCACACTGCTGCAGACAGAGATCTGGGAACTTGCTGACTGGGCCCCAGGCAACGTCCCTCACAGACACTTTTCAGCAGTCCACGTCAAGGTGAGAGCGAGTGATGCTGCTTCAAACCTGGGAGGTGGCTCAGGGCTCCACAGACTTTCACATCTACAGCCAAACGAGGCAGCCTGACTCTACAAGCTTTGCCTAGCCAATATCCTAAAGCCCACGTGGCTGCTTCAGCAGCAAATGGAAGAGATCACAACTGGGCTTCATTTAGCAAGTAACACATCCAGCTGCACAGTTCCAGCTGTGTGGAAAAAAAAAAAAAAACACCCAACCAAAAAAACCAACCACAAAAAAAACCCCAACACAAAAAAACCCCACACAGAAAATCCCTGCAGAGCAGCAACAGGCAATCTATTGGCAAGAGAAGCTAATTCCTGACCCCTGGAAGAAGCTGTTTTAAGGCTGATGTTTGAGAGTTTAGAAATCTCCTCCCTCAGCTCACAGGCTGCAATCCTGATTCTTCCAAAGGGAAGGAAAAATCCATATCCACGCTCATTTAATTCAAGATCACTGGCGTGTTGGTACCAATGCCACAAGTCTGAGAAGTGCCCAGCTCAGCATCCCCACAATCTCAGTCTGCTCAAACACCGTTGCTGGCTCTGGAGGCTTCTTTGCATTCTGAAGACAGCAGGAAGCAGAAGCCCGACCCCTAAGCTGCTAATTGTGACTTATTCAAAAATCAGAGCAGCTGTCGCAGCTCTGCACATTCACAGAAACCCTCCTCTGCGCTTCCCGTGACTTGCTGTGAGCGACAGCAGCTCTGTGCAACTCCAGCCCAGCCACGCAGACAAGGCAGGAGCTGCTGCGCCTGCAAAGCCTCCAGTGCTGCACAATGAGCAACAGCCCTGCCCCTCTGCTGCTGACCTGCTGATGGGAACCTGAATGAATTCTGGTGACCATCAGCATTAAGGGGGGGGGGGGGGGGAACTAAAACCAAAAAAAAAAAAAAATATCATAACAAACAAATAAACAAATCTATCTCAGCCCCACCTGGAGATGAGAGTCTCCAGGCAGGCTGCAAGGCCCAGGAAGCAATCCATTATCAGTGAGAATGGGGCAGGCTTCTCCATTAATATAAGAGGAAAGCTCTGACCTCTTCTCCTTGGTCCCAGCCCCAAGCATACCTTGCTCCTCACAGCCTTGGAGCCTGGACACACAGGCAGTACAGGAGGATGGAGGGACCAGCTCCCTTATTTCTGGTTTTAAAGTCCTCGCTCTCCCTGAAGAGCTGCCATATTAATTTCTACACCCTCTCTCTTCCCTCTAGGGCAGGTGCAGCTAGCAAGCAGGCACCAGCCCATCTTTATGGACAGTATCCCAACCTCCTGTTAACTCCTTGGAAGAAAAGGAACAGATCCCAACCTTGCCTGGCATCACTCCCCTCTGCTATGAGGGCTTCTGCACACGTGGGAAGACAGAGGCACCACCTGGTAGGCAAACCATCACCCTGCCTACAAGAACATGGCTGTTTCCTGGTGGATTTCTCTTTAGCATTCTGGCCAAGCCTGCTGCCCATGTGTGGCACGTCTCGTGCCTTTACCAGGCACTGCCCTGGGATTTGCACACTTTGTACTGGGACTTGTGCACCAGCAAGATGTGCTAACGCTTAACATCATGGCTCTGCAAGGCTGCTGGGGTCACAAGAAAGTGTGGAGAGTTTAGCTCTTGCACAGCAACTGGTTTCTGCTTCTAATTCCCACCAGGCTAGTGGGGTTTCCCAGCTTCAGAACTTCTCAGAGCACTGATTTTTCTTTCACTGGCCATGACTCTCCCAGAGTCCCCAGGCACCTGCACACCAGCACCTTGCAGCTCCTTTGCAGGTGCTTAAGAGCTGTCACCTTCCCAAGGGCACAGGCAGTGAGGACAAGCAGCCAGTCTGTACAAGGCCAAGGGCCCCATGGCCACCCATCAAGCAGCCAGACACTGGGCCCATCCGTTTTCTACATCCAACAATTCTCTGCTACTTCCCTGCACTTCAACAATACACTGCACGCAGACAACACCCACACAAAAATGCCCTGTTTTTCAGAAAAGCCAACGCTAGCCTTGCCTAGAGACCTGCCTCTCCACGGGGCAAAGGCTCCTGGCCAGGCAAAACCCAGGCAGAGGCACCTGCTCAGCACTGCAGCCCCCACCCACGCGCTGTCGGGGCTGGTCCTTACCATGACGTAGTGACGCTGCATCTCCGATTTCTCACTGGCTAGTTTGTCACATTCCAACTTCAAGCTGAAAAGTCAGAAAACAGTAAGAAAACCACAAACAGGAGGTGAGAGAGTTGATCGCCACAGAGCAGCTGCTTCCTGCACGGCCTCATCCTGGCTTCTCAAGACACTGCCAACCCAACTCCAAGGGGTGGCTGGAGCTGGGTCACGGGGCCCACTCCCACCTTCCCAGCTGGAGTCCCACCAACACATGTTCAGAAGCAGTGCAAGGCTACCCACCAGCTGGACGTTCCTCAGGCAAACCTTGCCATGGCAATCCTTTCAGCTAAAGCTGGGCAGGAGCAGAGGTGGCTGCCCATCGAGGGGTTTGCCTTTTCTCAGCTGATCACTGGCAGCTGGGGACAGCTTCTAGCACTGGCCTGGCTGCAGCACTCAAGAGATGCCCCAATACAACCTCAAAATCAAAGCCAGATCCGTTTCCGTTTGGTGGGGAGGAGGCCCAAGTGCAGCACATCCCTCTAGAAGAAAGGATTTTTTTTCTCTCCCCTTGGTTCTTCACACCCTTCAGACAAAGTGCTGCTGCTCTCAATCTTTTATGAGACTCCAACTCACCAGCCGAGCAACTGCAGCCGGCATGTGCTGCGGTTTTATGTTTCAAACAAGAAACAGCTTCACCTACAAAAAACCTGCTTCTTCTCAAGCAGATTAAGTACTAGGGAGTGGGGGGGGGGGGGTTTTTTTTCCCCTCCAGTGGGCATGTTTCTTGGGTGTCTCGCTGGCACTGCCCATAGACACGGGAACACCAGGAAATGGCCATTTCCCAGCAGTTTTTCTGTCCACTCCTGCCAGAACGGCAGCACCACAAACCTGTGACCTGGCTGCCTGGCAGAGCCCGAGCCAGGGGAAGGCAGACAGGGAAGTCACAGCCCCACGGCACACGCCGCTAACGGTGCCTGGCAGCCTGCTGGGCTGTAGCAGAGGGCATCACCCAGCTGATTTAACCCAAGAGCTTCACCTTTATTTCAGACATGCACACACTCAAGGCAACAAGAGTGTTCCAAGCCAGCTTTTGGGTCAGCAGGAGTATTTCCACACACACACACCTGCAGAAAAGTGGAAGCTTTTGGATTTAAGCACTCCCTGCAGCATTCGCTGTCCAAGAACGGCAGCCAGCAAGAAGAACCAAGGAAAACTCCCAGCAAGGCAGGGGAGGCCTGTTTTTTTTTCGCTGCCCAGTAACGGCAGCCAGCAAGAAGAACCAAGGAAAACTCCCAGCAAGGCAGGGGAGTCCTGGAAAGCCTCTGCACTGTCCTGGCTAAGCAGCGCTCGGAGGAAAGACCTTGGCTGGAGAGGGAAGATGCACGTTCTCCTTGCTGGGCTCCCAAATGGACACGACTAATCCCCTGCCTTGGCTTCTCCTCTAGCCAAGGGTGACCTGAGCCACATGACCCAAGGAGGGTCCCTTCCGTGGTGTTCCCGTTTGGTCCGTGCAGCCAAGGGACGAAGCAGAAGAATCAGAATGACTCCTGCCCTTCGTGCCCCCGGCTGCCAGTCCCACCGGGCAGACCCGGGCTGGGCCGGGCACGGCGGCGTGGGGAGCACGTACCTGTGGTACTGGGCCTGCAGGAGCTGGAACTCATCCTTGATGCGGTCGCAGGAGTCGGAGGTGGTGAACTTCAGCTGCTGCGGCAGGTGAGAGGAGCCCTTGAACGACAGGAGA
>NW_010289891.1:0-1273 GCF_000700745.2 Antrostomus carolinensis | reverse complement strand
AAAGTGAGGAGGGAAACTGAGGCACAGAGCTCCTGGTGCAGGACCACGGTGGGATTGGTGCAACCTCCACCTCTGCAGCTCCATTCCTGGTCCTTGGGGTCAGCTTTAGTTGGAGGAGTCATTAACATCAATTAATGACTCTCGTTCTCAGCTCTTGTCCTCAAAGAAGAGGAGCCAGGGAAGCAAAGCACCACACAGGGTGACGACATCCTGGAGCCCACAGGAGACCCCACCACAACCATTGGGGATGTGGACGAGGTGATGACGTGGCCAACAGTCACCCCAACCCCTCCTTGGACTGGAGACCCCATCACCACACCCATACCAATGGTCACCACAACCCCTCCTTGGACGGGAGACCCCATCACCACCCCCATGCCAATGGTCACCACAACCCCTCCTTGGACTGGAGATCCCATCACCATCCCCATGTCGACACCAGCAGGAGCCACAGGGAACAAAACCCGTGAGTCCCATGGATGAGATGTCACCTGGGGAATGTGCCACCACCATCCTGGAGGGTCTTACATCACCCCAAAGACCTGACACCCACCCCAGCACCCTTGGCAGCCATCACACCCACATCTCCTCTCTCTTCCCATAGAAAACACCTCGGCTGTTCCCATCAGATACTGGTCCCCTGTCATTTTTGTGGTGGTTGCTCTACTCGTGCTCTTCTTCACCTACCGAAGGACCAAGGGGGAAGGTGAGGTCCCCACCATGGCACCAGCATCTCCCCCTCCTTCACCCAGCTGTGTGTGGAGTTAGCAGAAGAGGGTGCTGAGAACCTCACAACCCACATCCTGCTGCAAGAAACACCACAAAGAAAGTCAGGTTATTCTGGTGCAGCTCGATGAGTTTGGGGGTGGAGGTGGGACATGATCAGGTCCTCATCTCAGCCACAGATTGTCCCCAGAAAGCCCTTTGGCTTCGCCCCACGGGGTGAGGGGTCCTCCTGGTTCAGGTTTGGCTTTGAAAGTCCAGAAGTTGAACCCATAACTCCATTTTCTGCTCAGGGATGGAAGAGTCGTGTAGACACAGTGCTGAGGGACATGGGGGGACTTGTCAGTGGTGGGTTCATGGTTGGACTTGAGGAGCTTCAAGGGCTTTTCCAATCCAGGTCATTCTGGGATGTCAGTGCCAGCTCTGTCCTCACCCACCTGAGGCTCCTCCTCTGTTTTACACAAACCTCAACCTCAAGGTGCCTCTGCAAAGTAAAACCAAAAGCTCTTCCAGCTCAGAGAACCACAGAGTCCCAGACTGGTTTGGGTGG
>NW_010289890.1:0-521 GCF_000700745.2 Antrostomus carolinensis | reverse complement strand
GGTCCCCGGTCCTTGGACGCGTACAATTCAATGCCAGGCAGCCCGGGGCGAGGAGCGACTGCGCTTTCCTGCCGTGGCACAGCGAGTGCTTCCAGCCTGGGAGTTTTCCTGAAGCAGCCGTCACACCGGGAGCACTTTTGGTAGAGAGGGAGCAGGAGGAGACCCCCGAAAATGACTTGCCTTCCGAGGCGCGACTGAAGGGGACTTACTGGAGTAGAATCGTAGTGGAATTTGGGTCTGGAGAGGAGTTGCTAACGCATTTCCTTCTTCTCCTCTCTGTTCCCTCCTCTCTTTTCGCCCGTCACTGGAAATGAACAAATTGCATTTGCAATTCAGAAAGTAGAAATACTAAATATTCCATCCCCCGGGAAGCACACATGTAGTAATGACAAAGGATTGCAAAGGAGAGAGTGGCTCCGGTTTCCCAGAGAGAACCACTTAAATGGATTACTAAATGGGACACAACATCAGCTAGTTCTGTCCTCTAGCTGCCCAGATACATGCACCGGAAAGGTACAGTA
>NW_010289889.1:278-936 GCF_000700745.2 Antrostomus carolinensis | reverse complement strand
GCGCAGACGGGCAGATCTTCACGCCGGTACCGAGTGTCAGAGCCGGTGCCGGGGCAGATGTGCGTTCTGCAGGCACGCACACGCGTGTGCAACCACCGACAGCAGGAACAGAGCAGGGCACAAGGGTGCCAGCCCCGGAGCTACACTGCAGGCAGCACCGGCGAGGCCGTGGTGCATCGTACCGGGGGGTAACGAAGGTGCAACAACAGCTTTTGCCATCCCTGCTACTACAGCCTTACACTAAGGCAGAACTAGGAACAGTCATCCCTCCCTGTGATTTATTTACCCAAGGCCTTCATCTCCAGAGGACTCCTGGAAGCTTGGTCACTGCAGACACTCAAGGCCTGTGTCAGCGAGTCGCAGGGCAGAGATCAGGAGAGTTTTCAGGGAGGTCACACGCCTGACACAAATTCAATTTTATTCAATGTCTCTATTAGTATTTGGGGTCACTGGAAATCACCGCTCTGTAAATGGGGTCAGAACAAGAAAAGCGAGCGAGCTGCTGCCTTGCGCCATCTGCCAGCACAACCAGGACTCGTGTTGCTGGCAGCTTGGACCAGCACTCGCTACCCCCATCCCCACACACACACACACGAGACAGTCGTGTGCGTCTCGGTGCGTGCAACACCTCAACCACACCATCTCCAGCTGGGGGAAA
>NW_010289889.1:0-203 GCF_000700745.2 Antrostomus carolinensis | reverse complement strand
CTGGGCACGCAGGGCTGGCACAGCCAGCCTCACCTGCGTCGCCACACGGCTGCCTGGCAAGGCTCGGCCATCCCGTGTGCTCCTGGGAGAGCCACGTCTGAATAAAGCCACAGGCTCTGCCCGCGGGTTCGGGCTCTGCCTGTGGGTTCCGGCTCTGCTCCCATTGCCACTCCCTCGATTTTCACCAGACCCCTGCTCGCCTG
>NW_010289888.1:26742-36972 GCF_000700745.2 Antrostomus carolinensis | reverse complement strand
CTACGGAGCTCCACGTCGTGTCCGGCCTCACCGTGTATCCTGGCCCCCCCGTGCCAGCTGGCACCGGGGACCGGTGGATTCCAGCTGGAGTAGATGGCTCCTCTGGCCTCCGCGCAGGCTTGGGCTGCTCCTGTGGGACCAGCTGGCTCGGGGAAGGCAGGAGGATAGGGGCAGGGAGGCAGGGGCTGAGGCAGCCGTTACACTGACAGTTGATTTTCCTCACCACTTCACTACCCAGTGAAACCCCATTTCCCTAAAAGCAAGCTCTTCCAAAGTTTGGATACTGCTAAATTTCAGGTTTGTAATCCTGCTTATATCTTCCATGCACTTTGATTTCTTTTTTTTCCCACCAGAAGGAAAATTGGTGGATGTTCTTACAGCCTGCCCCATGCCAAAGGTGATATGGTGCCTGTTTCTGTGGGCCACTCAGCAGTGGCTTGTTGCATGGGGCAGGAAGCTACTCAGGCTTGAGTGATTCCAAGAACTATGGGTACTGGAGCTGTAAAATAGGAAAAAAAGTGTGTGTCTTGGCATACAAAGCAATAAAATAAAAATGAAGGCTGACTCCTTAGCCACCCTTGTGGCTTCAGTTTCCATAGGCTCATCTGAACCGGTGTTCATCTAGCTGGGGCACTGCTGGCATCATACTGTGGCACCCAAAAGTCAGGTTGCCTTTGGAGAGCTTGTGTAAGCTGTGATGCTCTCTTGTTCTTTCCTTAGTGCTGGTGTGTGCTCTTATGTGTAGAGCAGGCCTGGGGAATTGTTCAACTGAAAACTAACCCAGGCAGGAGGGGAAAGTTGAGGAGAACCCAGGCCACAGGTCTGCCTAGGTTTTTTTTATCTGATTTATGATGTAGCTGTGCAAGGGATGGGGTTATGGGAAGAGGGAGTGTGGAGCCAGAGTTTTCCTTCCCTGCAGCAGAGTGGACTTTGACTGCCGAAGCTGATCGTTCAGCTGTGCCTTTGCAGTGTTGACAGCATGTGTTGTACTCACAGGGAGGTCCCAGCAAGCATGGGCACGGGTAAACAACTTCTGCCATGAAGTTGAAAGGGCTTGGGGAGCTATGGTCATCTGTTGCAGGTTGTGAAAACAGCTCTTGGTCCCTGTCACAGTGCTGAGGGAGGCTGGGGTGTGATTTGGAAATGTACAGTTTGCATTTTGGCTCTCCCCGATTCAAACATGGTAGCATAAGCATGCCTGCCTTTAGAGGCAGCTCCCGTGTTGTTTGGAGTAGATGAATGTTGCAGAGAGCAAGATTAAACCTGGTATCGGAGAGCTCCGGGGAGAGCTGAGGCTGAAGGGCTGGCTTGGAGCGGGTGCCTGTTAGGGTAACAGCTTCTTGGGGCCACAGCCCAGGTGTCTTCCTTATTCCCCATCAATGATTGCTGGCACATCTCTTCTTTGTGGTTAAGATGCTGCAAGTGCTATAAAATGCATGTAGGAGGTTTAGCTGAGCCCTCTGGATCCAGTGTCTCTCCTAGATGTTGTGGTACTCCTGTTCCTTATTTTAAAATGTGTGCTAGCTGCTAAATCGCCACCGGATGAAGGCTGCTGATGCTAGCAGTCCTTGCTCTAAGCAAGGTTATGCTGGTTATGTGTAAATGCGTGTCGTGCTTCCAGGGAGTCCTAGCTAAAATTATCCTAGTGTGTTTGGGTCGAGTAAGGGGAAGAGATGCTGCAGCTTGTGCCACCAGAAGCATCAGGCTCCCTGGCACGAGAGGTGTGAGGCAGTGAAACAGGCTTTTCCGGCCTTCGGGAGAGGCGCTTCCTCTTCCTGCGAAGTAGGAAGACCTGTTCTGGGGTGGGTTAGGGGGCAAAGCCTTTTAACTAGGGTGATGTGGAGGGCCAGGAATTCCTTGACATCTCCACCTTCCCTTACTCATGTACTCCTAATAGTGACCCAGCAGCAGTGTCCCAGTTTCATGTGCTGGTTGTTCCTGCAGTGGATCAAAGGGATGGGAAATGGAGGGAACTGGAGCTAGATGTTCAATTTGCATGTGCTGGTTGGGGCACCTCTGCTGTTATCCAGCTATTTTGGTAAAATTTTGATGAAATGTGCAGGATGTTATCAGAATGCTAAGTGAGCATAAGAGCAAGGAAATGCTTTTATCTTATCTGGGATACATGAGGTTAGTGGCAGTGTTTGGTCAGAAAACCAAGGGAGAAGATTAGAGCTTCAGCTTTATCAGAAGCTGATCAGCTAGAGGCCAGCGAGGGTAAGACTGCCTCTCAAACTTTAAGGTAACATCCTAGCAAGAATGTCTTGTGTTATTTTTCCAGCACTGCTTAGGAATGCTGACTTTCTCAGTGATCTATGGATAGCAAGAATCTGTCAAATCAAAACAAGGAAAAATTTTTAAAACTCCCAAACCCACCCCAAAGCCCTGTCTCTGCTGATAGGGAGAATGAGCTTTTGCCTATATCTTGCTTCCTAAAACAGAAGTCTCTTATCTCCTCCTAGCTCTTCCAAAGTTGAGTTGCAAACTGTCTGATGCTGTACAAAGTTAATGTGTTGATCTTTCTGATTTGGTGAGAAGGGAAGGGAAAGTAGCTGCTATCTGCAGAGTATGTATGAGCGAGAGCAAATGGGGCCTGAGTTCTGCAATACAGGCAATTAACCTTTTGGAGAAGATGATGAGGGTAGAAGGCTGGTGATAAGCAAGTGAAGCCCTTGTGAGAAGTCTAGCCTTGTCCTTCTCTGGTAGCTTGGAGTGCTCAGCCTTGCATCAAGTGTCTCTGCTTCTGCCTTCCAAAAGGATTCTGCTTTCAGTCCACCGTTACTTTTTGTAAAACTGAGTTTTGGTGAAAGACTGTGCCCCCCGGAAGTTGCAGCTCTGTCTTTGCATGTGGATGTTGCAGCAGCTCAAGTAAAAACAGTTTTAACCACTATGTTTTTCCCTTATTCTCTTTCTCGGGGCTTTTTTGCTGTTGTTTCATGCGGTTTTCCAGTGTCAGTGTTAAACTGACAATCACTCTTTGTTCCTTTGGTCTTTGCAGTTCTGAATAGTTAGCAGAGCTACGGTCAGTTTTTTCTGCTAATCTAAGCTGTAAATGCTTGGCAAAATCAAGTATCAGCAACAACAACTAGCAGGCTTAGGCCCGAGATGTCACATCTGAATCACGTTTGGAAAACTTCTCAAAGTCTCAGCAGATGTCTCTGCTCAGGAACGGTTTATGAACCCCTCTGCGGGGCAGATGGACTTTCTGACCACGAGTGAAAGCACAGCAGGTGCTGATGCAGGGTGTGGAGCTGCATTATAATGGTAAAACCTTTAGGAACCTGCTCCCTTGAGACATCTCTCCTGCCTTGAGCCTAAAGGGAGGGCTAGACTTCTGTTCAGAGCAGTAGCCCTTAAAAGTTATTTTACTGAAACAGGGGAAGAGGAGGCAAAGAAAATGGTGTCTTTGAAGGCTCTGTCTGCAAGCACAACTAAGGTTGACACACAGTATATCAAAGAACATTTTTTCCAAATTCAGTATTTTGAAAGATGGAGGGAACAGGGCATGTGTGGACTTCTGAGCAAATGCAGAAACTAAGTCTGAACAAATAGCTTATTCTGGTTGTAACTGGAAGAAATGTGTTGAGGCAGGAAAATGGAGAAATGGCAAGAGAAGGGGAAGTCTTGGTGTCTCCAAAGCCAAGCAGAAGTCTTGGTGTCTCCAGGGAAGCAAAGCAATGCAGTTTATTGCTAGGGTTTGGATTCTGCCAAGTTGAGTTTTCCATCTCCTATACGGTAGGAGACAAATAAAAAGTCACCAGGAAGGACAGCGGCCTGAAAATGAGAGAATTCCTGCAAAGTGAAACATAAACTAGTTCTGCTTGAGGGTGGAAGAGCTGACCTGTCCCTTAGACACGAATGCTTTGCCCAGCTTGTGTTGCAGAAAGCATTGTTTGCAGCTGGGTTCTCCTGCAGTCTGTCTGGAGCCTTGCTGGTCCTGGTGGAAGAGTCCAGCTTTGCAATTAGCCTCAGGCTGCTGCTGTTTCCCAGCCTTGTGCAACAGGGACAGGAGGCTGCTTGGGAGAAGGTGGGTGGTAGGCTGTGCATCTCCGCACCTTCTTCCGGGGTGTCCTGGGATGGTGCTAGTTTTGTGAGCAGGCAAGTTGTCAAGGTTGAGACCTGTCTGGGCAACGTGGTGGTTTTGGAGAACAAGATAGTCTTGACCTGTTCTACTGTTAGCATGGTGGGCCTTTCCAAAAGTGACCTGAAAGCCCCCTTTCTTGTGAGTTAACGCTGCAGCTGTGAATGCTGCAGCAGCACTAGCTGCTGGGATGCATCTGAAGTCTTTCACAATGAGGATTTAATATTAGCTGGATGAGGGGATATTTCTACAATTAATTAATTCTGGCTGTTTATAGGACAACAGGTTGCTGGATTTACTTTCACTAAGCTGCTTCTTTTAAAAAATACTTGCTGCATCCCTAAGCCTGGCAAAAGCTGGGTATAAGGTCTTGTATATGACAAAGAGCAAAAGTCTAGGAGACACATTCACCAGACAAATCAACATACAAAACAGAAAATGAAGCAAGATAGTTAATAACTACCTGTATAGAGATATATAGATATTATCTCCTATAATAATGGGGGTCAGCTGCAAGTAGATGTCCTGCATGGGTTTGCCTTGTTCCTGATTTCCTTTGAACAAAGTGCTGGGAAGCTGTTGATGGCAGGGTTACGTTGTGCTGCGCCGGTGAGCTGTATTATTCTGCTGAATTAGGCAGTGCAAATGCTCAGTGACTCCTGGGAGCGTCTGCAGCACTTGACTGTAGAAGGCTTGTTCCACTGACGGCAGGTGCTGTACAGCTTCGTTGCACTGAAGTTGTAACTGTGCTGGAATAACTGTTGAACAGTTGAATGTGCTGGAATAGATTCTGACCTCCGGTGTGAATTCCTCTACTGCACTGTATATGCATATAAGATAATGAGTACACCATATATAGTGGTATACTGTGTCTTACATGAGCGTAACAATACCACCATGTCTAGGTAAGTACCAGTATAACTATCTTGTCCTTAAGTGATATCCTACATCAGGAGGAGGATTTGGTGTGGTCTTTCATTGCTCTGACTGGTTTCTGGCTATGCTGCTGCAGATGTGTCAATTCAGAGGCTCCCTCCCCTGCTCCAGGGCTGGCAGCAGATCTCGTTCCCTACCTTCTCATTCAGCATCTGTTTGTTGTTGTGGCTCTGCCTCAGGTCTGGGCTCTGGGAAACTGTTTAACCTTTGATACAGGATCTGTTTCTGCAGAGCTGAAACTTTCACCTTAGGATGCGGAGTATGGTGGAGACCTTGAACCAGGCCTGGGGGAGCTGGTCGATCTGTGATGGGCAGGGCTGTGGCATGGTACTGCTTGGCTTTCCAACTCGTGTTGTGTTAGTGAGGTTGCAGTGCTGCTATGTCATGCTGGTGTGAGTCATGGGATAGCCTTGAGTGTCTCTCCATGGCAAGCTGATGTCTCCAGTGGGTCACCTACCTTTGCCAAAAGTCTTTTGCTTCTGCTGGAGTCTGGGCTGTACCAGCCCTGAGTGAACAGCTGACTTTCACTCTGGGGGGAATGTGAGACAGATGAGTGGGGTAAGGACTGGAAGAGTAGTGTCTGCAGGGTGGCATGTGGAATTTATCTTTATTGACAGTGAGTTTTCTGCTTTGGCTTTATGATCACTCATTAAAGTGTGGAGAGTTTAGGAAGGAGGTTATGATTTAAGTTCTTACCTAGGCCAAATTGCTTCCTTGAAGTCGTGCTTTCTCAGCCCACTTGTTTTGAGGGTAGTTTCTAAAGGAGGTCACATTTCTGTTACAGAGGTAAAAGCTGTAATATTAATACTGCCTGTTGCTTCTGGTAGTGTGAGGAGGAGGAGGAGGAGACATTTGCAGAGAGGCCAGAATAGAAACAGTTCAGGGCAGAAGTGATACCTGAGGGCTCTGTGGCAGGTGATGACATAGGATGTGCTGCAGCTGCCTATACGCTGTATCCCTGCTTTGACTGTTTGAGTCTGTTCAGGCTGCCAGTCTCTGTAGTGCTGGGGTTAGGAGCTGATTATGGATCTCATGTGAGCGGGGCTGATCAGACCTCTCAGGACTAAGGCAGTGTCTCTTAAGAGCTTGTGTTTTGGTGGTGTCAAGGTTGGGGTGGTCTGAGAAAGCTTCCCTCTCCTTGTGCTGGGTGAGAAGCAGCCGGAGCTGGGGAGAACGTCCAAAGGGTTGTTGACAGCCTCCTGATTGCCTGTGTCTAATTGTTATAAAACATTTCCTGGGCTTTCTCATCTGCCTGCTTTACCTGTTCCTTTTGAATTACAGCAACAATTAGGAAGTGCTGTTTTGAGACTACACACTAGCAAGTGGCAGAAAATGACCTGATCTGGGAAAACGGTTACGTGTCAGACAAGAACTCTAGTAAGTGTTTTATAGCCTTTGGTAGTTCGGCAGCCTGATACCCTCTTTTACAACTGCGTGAATCATTAGTGAGCAGTGTGATTCATGCACAGATCATCATTCACACAGAGCTAATGAATGAGCCTCTGACTGCTGAAGACAAATGACGTGGTAGAAGATGGGAATGCGCACCTAAAAAGAGGACAGACTTTTTTGGCTTTGTGGCAACTAGATTTTTTTTTTCCCCCCCTGTTAGCTCCCTATTCCCATGTGGCTCTAAGGCATTAACATCTTAACGAGCAAATCTGGATTTGTTGCTTCAGTCCCTCCGTGTACATCTTGTACCCAATTGGCCTATTAGCATAATGCAACAAGTCTTTTAAACTTGGAGCATTAATAATTGGAGAAGGAGGAGGGAGAGCAGGAGAGCTGTGGCAAAACCGAGCCTCCCAGTGAGTCACAAATGTCTGAAGTGCAGAAATGTCTGTTCCACTTACCAGTAATTGGGCATCCGGGCTTTCTGCATGAGGTCAGATGCAGCCAATAGGGCCTATTCAAAACATGCCTATGCAATTATGTTTTGTGATGTGCTGCCTTTGATCCAAGGATTTCAGAGGGGCATTGATTCACCTTCCCTGTGGGGTGTGCAGTATCCACTCGTGCTGATTCAGTGGATGAAGTCAGGATCTGCTCCTGGAGCTGCAGAACCAATTCAGGATCTGGGTGCCGGCGGTTGCCTGAGCAGCAGTCGCAGTGTCAGAGCTGGCTCCAGTTGGGACCGGGAGGAGGCTGGGAGCATGGAGCTGCTTACGTTGACCTCTGTGCAGGTAGCGAATGCTGGGCCAATGGGCAAGGGCTCACTGTTACCTGGGCAGCCTTCGGACACGTGATACCTGCCCAAATTCTCTGCTATGTGTAGAAATGGAGGGCTGTGACCTGATTCTTCTTTCACCTCCTTTCTGTCCCTGGGGAGTGATCCATGCTGAGCTCAGGAGGCAGGTCCTGGCAGCAGGCCAGAGACTGCTGGGTGGGGGAAAGCACTACCTTGCCTGACCCTTGGTGAGACACTAGCTGGCCTTGCCTCTGCTCCTTTGCTGAAGCAGCCATCTGCTGCCTCCCCGTGGGAAGCTAGCCCTTGCTGCCAAAGCAGGGGGTGCGCTGAGGGAAGCAGGGTCACTTCTTTTTTCCAGGGCGGGTCTGGCTTGGTGCTTCACTCCCTAGCTTGCAGTCAGTAAGCTTGCTTGGCATCTGAGGGCTTTTCCTCTTTGAGAAGGTCAGTGGGTTAAGGTAAGAGGGCAGAATACCTTTTCAGGACAGCCTTAATGTCCATGTTCAAGCTGTTTCTGGTTACATGAAGTGCTTTTTCTATCTCATCTGCCAGCATTACAGGAAGATGATACACAAAATTCCTGCTTAGGGCTGAGGGACAGAACTACAGCTTGGCATTGTGTGAGCCATGGTGGCAATAGCTTCAGCCTCATGCTGTGCAGCTAAGTGATTTTCCTTTGTCCAGGGTAGAGGTGGCATTCAAGGTCTGACAGGGGAATTAGCTATCTGGAGTGTTTCTTTGACTCAGAAGAGGGGGACTTGCTTTCTCCAATTAATGCTTATGCTGAAAAGTACTCTTGAGGAAGGAATTACTTGGTCTCCTGGCTCTGCAATCCTCCCCTCATATCCTCCCTGTTCCTGTCTTGTGCTTTTTCTGTGCTTATGAGATGGCACTGGATCCAGAGAGGTCATCTCTGCCTTGCTTTTTGCTGGGCAACTGGTCTCTTGCATATCTTAATATCCTTCTTTGGCTGACTTGAAAACCTTTGAGAAACAACTTGTATTCATGTTGCCTGTTAGCAGATGATCCACAGTTCTGGTGTGTGATGTGGTGAAACGCAGAATGCCTCTGAGGTGGAGGTTGTGAGGTTCTTGCTGAAATGATGCTGTAAAAATCACTGCCAACAGCATGGCTTTCAGCTCAACTTTACATTAAACTTTGAAGTCACTAATGGTAGGTCCCATTGTCAGCTAACTGGTGTTGTGTGCTCTGTCTTGGTATTGGTGCAGCACTTGTCTGCTGCTCGAGCTGTGCTTTGAGCCCATCATCTGAACAGGGAGTGGGATTTCATCTGTTTCTGATGGAGACATGACAAAAAGCTGTTGCTTCTCAAGCTGCAATTAGATTTGAGGTGTGTTGGCTGTGTTTGTTGCAAAGCATTCGACCGATGTTCTCACAGACAATGCAGTCTTAGGGTAAGCTACCAGATGACGTTGCCTCTGAAGCACTGAAGGGATCCTAGAGTTTTAAGTCTCTGCTCTTTCCTAGCAGGCTGATGGAATTTCCAGGAAAAGTTACGTAGCTTTTCCATCTGCTGTTGTCTCTCTAGATTTGGCATCTCAAGTGGACTTGAGCTACTTCCTACTTGATGAAGGCTTTGTCTTATTTAAAGACATTAAGTCTTTAAAGGGCTCAGCTATGACCTGTTTATGTACTTCAAAGCCATAATTCATAAGTTCTAAGAGCATATGGGTAGAACTTCCCTACGGCAAGGTCAGTGCTGTTGTGTGCTGGGCTTATATGAATAGGGAGTGTCTAATAGGTTGTGTTTTGTAAGAGAACCCAAACCAGCAATTTTGTACTTGCCTATACCAAAGGATGCTTGCTTTTTATAGCCCCTCATTCAAGATTTTGTCTCAGATACAGGATCAAAAAACCCTCAAATATCCTTTACTTACATGACTGCATGTGTGGACTGTGCTCTGCACTTAGTCCTTCGCTGTATCGTGTGCCTGCAGCACTCTGTGGCTATTTATTCTGAAGTAGCACTGTTCTCTTAGACCTGTGGTGTACGCCTGGTGAATTTCTGCCTTTTTACATAGGTATTGCTGGCATCTGTCTTGCAGCTGGGTGTGGATGTGTCAGTGATGGAACTGTTATAGCCATCATGTAACTTGAATAATCTTGGCTGTTCAGGCAGCTTGGGCTCCTCGGTACATGTGCCCAGTAATCCGCGGTCCTCTTGGATAGAGACCAGCAGATGTTACCTTGGGTAGGTAACATCGCTTGAAGCAGTATGTGGCAACAATTATTTCATAGAAAGCTTCCTAGCTGTGATATGTGGTTGAGATCAGATTATCTGAAAACTGTTTGCTCTGCTCTCCTGCCAGTCTCTGGCAGTCACACAGAGGCCTCATGCTGCCCTTGGTTCCTGGGGAAAGCAAGACACTCGTGAAGCTAGTACCCTGTAAAAATAAGCTCATTTTAAGGTCATAGAGAATGACCAACCTTCCTTGCCTCTGTATCTCCACGTTACACAGTGTGCTATTAGTGTAAAATGTTTCATTGTGGAACGAGTACAGCTCAGCTGCTGTTTGTCAAGTCTCCTCTGATACCACAGGATAGGCCAGTAACTACTATTTATATAGCACGTCTGTTAAATTAATGCTCTCCCTTGCCAGCACATATCCCACATTCCAGGAGACAGGTTGAGTGACTGTTCCTCCTTAGGCTTCTGGTTGGGATTGCTCTTGTCTGTCAAGTCAAGGGTAGCTGCAGTACAGCAGTGCTTGCTGTGTTTAGTACTTTGTGTGGTATGCGGCCATGGAGGTAGCCCTTTTCTTGACGTAACACTGTGTAAGATGGTAGGAGTCTTTTAGAAAACCACTAGACCAGTTTCTAGTTTCAGCTGAAAGCTGAAGGTCTAAAAATCTGCTTAGCTGTTCCTTCTGATGGGCAAAAGAGGAGAAACTGAATCCCTGTAGATGAAGATGGCCACCCAGAACAGGAGACTCAACTGCCAGCTGTAATGAAAACCATCCATGTGGTATACTTGGCAGCTTACTTCAAATGTGATACACGTCTTGCT
>NW_010289888.1:0-26712 GCF_000700745.2 Antrostomus carolinensis | reverse complement strand
CATAAAACACATACACAGTGGGCACCGTGCCTGGTGCCAAACGTGGCTTGGGACTTGGCACAGCAAGCCAGCTGGTGTCAGTGTCTTCTGTGAAATCCCTGCTCTTCTGAAAAGTACCCAAGGGTACCATTCTTGGTCTGCAGTGCCACAGCTGTTGTAAGGCATGGTGAGATACTGTTGGGTGGTATCTCTTAGGCGGTGCAGGAAGATCTTGCAGGGAAAACGAGCTGCTTCGATGCCGTAGTAGCTGCTTGCAGGAAGAGTGGCAAAACTTTTCCCTTCAGCTTTTCAGGGCTTGGTTAGTGATGATTCAGCACTGCACATGCTGCCACTTGCTGTGATAACTTGTTAACATTTGCTCTTAGGTCTGTCTGTGACTGGGAAGGCTGTTTGTTTTGTGGTACAGTTGTCTGCAATTCAAACTGTAGTAACAATAAAGTTTTAATAATAGAACAGGCTGTCCTACCCACAAACCTCAATTTGTCTAAAGAACTTGCTGTCTCAAGAGAGCAAAAGGTGCTTGGTTTTGCTCCTCCCTTTCCCCCAAACAGTTCTGTCAGGTCATAGGAGCAAGATTGGAACCCACCTGCAGTGGTTTAGAAGCCAAGTCAGAGCCATGATCATCATCTATCCTAGAGATACCTAATGCTGGTACCTTCCTGGCCACGCTAAATCTGAGCTAATTGCCAATTACTGACAGGGCTGGCACAGCGTGAGTAGTAACCATAGTACCCAGACAGTCAAGTGTTTTACCTTTCCAGAGGTTGGCACTTAATTGCCCTGTTGTTTCTTTGTAGTGTGTGGACAGGTGCCCTTAATGCTTCTAATTGTTTTGTCTCCTCTGGTGCCTTGTGCAGTGGTGCGTGTTGTGCTGTCCTGTGGTCTGGGATGCGGGTTTCTTACAAAGCAAACCTCCTCGGAGCGTTTTGGGTCTTAATGCACATACTTGGGTTACAGTTGCAGCTATTTGGCTGCTGCACAGGCACTCCTTAGCCCAGAATAGGGACAGCAACTGTCTCTAGCTGCTTAAAACTTCCTGGCTCAGTTCAGTCTGAAAGCATTAGCTTCCAGCTGATCTAGTATAATTTGTCTTGGGTGCACTAAAACCAGGGGGCAAAACCCCTTAGTGGTGCGGCGTTTTGAAATAGAGATCCTGCTGAGCAGAATTTAGTCTGGAGGGCTTCAGGTCCATCCTTCCTGGGGGGGGAGCACTGGGGATGATAGGAGGAAGAACAGCTTATTCAGTGCACGTTTGATTCCGAGCTGCCAGTGTGAGCACTGCCCTTAATCTAGATTGATTACTTAATTGTTCACTGTAACAATTCTGTAATGAAGTTCTGTCTGGCAGTGTGCTGGCTGGAGCTTTCCTGGTTGGCAGTGGCTTTCCAGGCAGTGCATGTCCTGTGTGCTTCATGCGCAGCGGAGCCTGTTGGCTTGGGAGATCTGCTATTTGGAAAGGCCCTTTTGGGAGGTCATAGTCAGCAGGATTTCCCGTCTGTCATTACCAGAGTAAAAGTGCTCTAGAACCCAGCATGCAGCTCATCTAGCAGAGGCGGAGGAGGAGGCAGAGGCGTGGGTTTTTGCCGAAATACCTGTCGTCCTGTTCAGGTGCAGTGGCTGCAAAGACGGATAGGAAACCTTGACATTGTATCGCAATGCAGAGTAATCTGTTTTTTCCTGAATGTTTTTGAACTGCTGTTTTCTTAGAAACTCTTTTCTTCATTTTGCCTCATTGAGGTAAATAGTGCTGAGGGACATGGGTTAGTCAGGGACTTGTCAGTGTTGGGTTAATGATTGGGCTCGATGATCTTAAAGGGCTTTTCCAACCGAGGAAATTGTGTGATTCTGTAAATTTAACAGACGTAAACACAGGTTTTCAGACCTTGCTGTCCTGCAGCAGGGTCATGTACAGGTACAAGCTTGCTTTGAGAGGGAGAGAACTGCTCTTCTGCAGTAGGATAACAGGGTCTTAGTGGTGTGTGAGGGAGTTATGCAGCCATCCTGACCACTTGTGTGCAGATCTGCTTCAACCGGTGCCTTGCTGGTCTCAACCTCTCTGCAACGTGATCTAATTTAGTGATCAGATCCTGACTATGTGCTTGTTTAAGGAAGAGGGAGATGAGCATGGGGTGCTGACTGTTATCTTCAATTAGCTGTCTGCCTAATGAACTACTTGGTTGGGTGGATTAGCTGTACCCCACAGGCAGCAGCATGCTGGCAGGGGCTGCCTGCCTTGGGGTGCTGGGTGCCCAGGGACGTGGGGTGACAAGCTGCCTCACTCCTTGTGCTCCAGGCTGTGGCAGCCTGGGATGCCATGAGGTGCTCTGACTGCCACTGCTCCCATGACAAGCTGAACGCCTACTATTTTGCTGGTTTCTGCAGGAATCAGTTAGTACCTGAAATAGCTTTGGCTGAGTGGTGAAAGCATGTCAAACCCAAGAAACACACTTGATGCTGGTAATGGAAGGTGCTTTTGGATATAAATCCTGGCTGGAATTTGCTGAAGAGTTGGACCGAGCACAGTACTGTGCTGTATTAAACTAGTTTGAGACTTAAATGAGAGAGAATGCATCATCTAAGAGACCCTTTTCCTTTACTGGTTTGCAGTAATAAATCACGGGGGTTCGTGAAGTCCACTGTATTACCTGGAGTAGGGTGCTTTGGGCAGTGTTGCTAAGGAACAGTGATTTGACTGACATGTGACTCTGCCTTATAGATAAGACGCTGTGTGTAATATAAATAGTCACCAGTGACAGTGGCCACTTCAAGGTGTGGGTTTGGTACAATCCAGCCAGCTCACAGCACACTCTGCTAATGCCCACATCAATCTGGCCAGGGTTTCTGGGGCAGTGGAACATGACACAAGGCCAGGGGCTGGGATTTGAGGGGTGACTTGCATTTGAAAACTAAAGGTACCTTTGCAAGTGCTTTTTTACTGAAGAATTGGTCTTGGGAGGGCACTTTTCTTGGGAGGGTCTTTCTCCTTGCTATTCCCACTGCTCCCTAGCTCATGGACTGCTCTTTCCCCTCTGTCCTCAGTGCAGGAAAAATGACATGAAACGTCTTCCTAGCAGGAGAGCCATGGAGTGCCCAGGGGGCATAACGGTCCCATCTCCGCCCGCCCCATTGGGATGCCTGTAGTTCGTGCAGCAAGTTGGGTGTGATGTGCAGGTCTTTCTAATCTCTGGGAAGTCTGAGAAACTCTTCTTTCAGAGGAATAAATGAACTGCATGAGCTTGCCTTAAGAGTGCTACTTTCAGAAAAGTCAGGAAGAGTTGCTTTCGTTCTGATCAGCCTCTTACTCAAAGGAGCCTGCTGGGAATGATAGGCCATTATATCTCCCCTAAGGCTTGTGCCATTCACTGGGGTAGCTAACTGCTTTAATTGAGTGGTATATGGAGTATTCTTGGCTGGTGTGACCTGGAAGTCTGATAGCTGTCAGCGTGGCTCAAAGCTCCTTCTGGGAATAGTGCATGCAAGTGTCTCTTTGCGACTTTCTTGATTAGTGTGTATGGATATTAAAACCAATTAGTTGTCTTTAAGGTCAGGGACTTATTTGACCTACCAGCATCCGTTTCAACTTGGCCTGAATTGAAGATCTTTGGAAGAGGGCCGTACAACTTCTGTAAAGAGGCTAATGAAGTGATGCTTTTTAAAGCACTTCCCTGCTGTCTCTGTAGCCCAAACACTTCAGGCAGGACGCTAGCGCATGACAATCTGAAACAGCAGCAGGCAGGTACCGTGTTACTCTTCTCCTACCGTAAGAAATGTAAAAGAGCAAAACCCTTTTTGTATGGCTGAAAAGCACTTTGGTCTCTGACTCAGAATTCTGAGTAGAGGTTTTTTCACAGAGCTTAGCTGGTTTGCCCTACAGAAGAGGACTAGAGGACACAATGATTTGATTTTTATGCCATTACTCTAATGTGAAGGATGAGGTCTGGGTTAAATTTGAGACAATGCAGAAGCAGCACTTCAGACGTGGGATACTTCAATGACAAATGGGAGGTACCTGCTGGCAGGCAGAAAGGGGCTTCCTCAGTTTTCATTTTAGCTTTGGATGGATTTGAACCATGAGGCTGCTTTGGGGATTAAGACCTCTGCAGGATCCACCCCAAAGCCATAGGAGAAATGAATATCAAACTCACTTTTTTATTTAACTTAAGCCTGTTCTTTGATTTATGGGGTCTTATCTCCTGACTCCGTGCCTGGGGTTGGCGCTTCTGAACTCAGTCATGTACTTAAGTACACTTTATTTAAAGCAGCTGCCAGAGTTGGTGAACTTCTATATAAAGCAAAGTGCTAGTGGGAAAGTAGGAAAGACTTAACTGCTACAAAAGGATCCTTCCAGCTCAGTTTTCTGTCTTAATCTGAGGAGAACAAAGTGTTAAAACAGCACTTGGGCTGGCTAGTGCTCCAGCTGTCTGAGAACAAATGGAATGGGCTTAAAAATGTCATTAAAGTATGTGACTGCATTGTTTTAAATAATCTGTGCTGGGGACTGCTTACATGCCTTTAGCTTGCAGCCCTTAGCCTGCATGTGCATTCTTTTTTGCAGAGTAGTATCCCAGGTTAAATGAACAGCCTTTGGAGGACTTGCTTGCTAGTGGCTAACCTGAAGACTTGGTCATGGAGACTGTTTTGTTTTCTTTTCTCTCCCATTACTGTCCAGCAGAAGGGGAATTATACCAGTAACAGTGAAGTGAAGCATCTTTGGGGGAGGAGGGAGGAGAGACAGCTGCACGCACGGAATATGGTATGAATACACTTACTGCTTTGGCTGCTGGCTGCTCACAACCCTTCTTTTTTCCTTTCTCAGCAATGGTACCAGCATGATATCGTTGATCATTCCCCCCAAAGACCAGATTTCGCGAGTGGCAAAAATGTTAGCGGATGAGTTTGGCACTGCCTCCAACATTAAATCTCGAGTGAATCGCCTTTCAGTACTGGGAGCCATTACATCTGTACAGCAAAGACTGAAACTCTATAACAAAGGTAACTTCTAGCTTGTGTGGATGCTGGCAAATTTCCCTTACTTGGAAGCAGCCTTAAGTTCCTGCATTATGCAGTTTTCTGCTAATCCAATCTGTTGTCCTGTGCTGCTGTTTTGCACTGATATTCCAGGTATGTTGCCCATGGATGGCTACTTCAGGGGTAGACCTTGGGACTAGGATAGTGAGATGGTCCTTGTCTTTAATAAGCAGGCTCATGATTCTGTCCTTAGAAGTGCTGACTATTCTAAACTTGGCCAGCCTTAGGGCTCTTCCACAATAGTTCATTTGCATTAAACTAGTAGTTTTCCATCAAGCAGAAACTTATGTATGCCTTATGCATGCCACTGTGCAGCTGCTATCGTTTTGGGAGGAAGTAGACCCAGGCCATCTAAAATGAGTACTGGAAAAGTGTTCATCCTTACTGTCTTTGCACTGGCAAGTGACCTTCATTGAGATGGTCAGTCTATGGATCGCTGTATAAGAACTAGGAATGTTTCACAGGGATGTTCAGCCTTTTTCTGGATTCTATGAGCTTGCAAGCTCATGGGTGTAACAGATAGGTACGTGTTCTTGCAGCTTGTTGCAAGTCTTTCCATCACTGTTACCTTTAGCTTCCTACTCTAAGCTGTTCAGTATAGGTGCACTAAATTAGTTAGTTTTTCCCGTTGTAGAGATATGGGAGGGAATGAGATGGGGGAAATGGAAAGTAAAAAACTTGGGAACTTCAATTTCAACTCTGCCTTAAGTCTCAAGGCCTAGTAGTTAGTTTTTGATGGGTACAGCTTGCAATATTTCTTAGTGATCTAAAATTGCATTGTGTCCTTTCTAGTACCTCCAAATGGTCTGGTTGTTTACTGTGGAACAATTGTGACAGAAGAAGGAAAAGAGAAGAAAGTCAACATTGACTTTGAACCTTTCAAACCAATCAATACGTCGTTGTATTTGTGTGACAACAAATTCCACACAGAGGTAAGAAATCTCCTATTGCCTGCTCGTTTTGCAGTAGTCCAAGTCAGACTGCTTTGCTAGACTCACTGGAACAGTCCTTGGTGTGCTTGAGTCCACAGGCTGTAGAACAGCATGCTTTAATTAAGACATCCTGCTGGATGGCTTGTGACTGGCTAGTGTTCAGCAATGTGTGATATTTGCCGAAAGCAATTGAGATACTGTCCAGATCCTACTACAGCTGACTTTACGGCCTAGCTAGTAACTGCTGAGTTTGTGTAACCCACAGACATAGGCTTTTCTCTGTAACTGGAGGGAGTTTTTTTATCTTAACCTTAGAGGCCCATAGATCTTAAGCCAGGCCTTAAAGTAACACCAAGATAATATTAGTGTTTCCAGTCTTGATAATCAGATGTGTGAACTGAGACCCTTGATGGAGAACTGGCACATGCTTAATCTGTCTGGGGTAAAGTGGGATTGTTTTTATCCAACATCTACTTACTTAGTTAAATGAATGGCTTAAGGCATATTTAAATTAATGTGGACTACAGTAGTCTTGACTGCATGAAGTCAGTTTATTGTGTCTAAGTCTGTTTTGGCTCTACTGGCAGTTGCAGAGGTCTCAGTGTTTGTAGTAGATGACTGACTGCCTTTCACGTGCTTGGTGTTCACCATGATAAATGTGTGGACTGAGACTTAATTGCCTGTCATCAAGCCCATATAGCGTAGGCTTGACAGGCCCTTCAGTGATGTAATTCTGCTTCTTTGCTTGGGTTTTTGGAGATCTCATCCATGATTGAGTTTCAAAGTGTAGGAGAACAGGAAGGAAAAGTATGCTTCATGCACAGGTGAGGTACAATCCTATTATTCTGTCTCCTCACCAAGGATGAAATCCCAATACATCTTTGACCTACCAGGAGTAACAAAACTGCGCAGAGGTACAGCTCTTGAGTTCTGCTGAGCCCACACGTCCATAGGCAATTGAAAGCAAGAGGTAAATAAGAATTCAGGAGAGCCAGAGGTGCAAAGCCAAGGGAGATATTTGTCCCTGCAGCTGTTGGCAGTGGGTGGACAGTGGTGAGTTGCCTTCTGCCCTATCAGGAAAGGGATTAATTTGGTTTTGGCTACAGCTGCTGCCTCAGGGCACTGATTCAATATAAAAAAAAGTAGGTGCTGCCCAGTGGGCTGTTCCCAGGAGGCAGCTGTAAATGCTCTCTTGCTGGTGTGTAGCATTGCTCAGCAAGAGAGTGGCAGTAACTTGAGAGGAATTTGTAATAATCGCTGCTACTGATGATGTGATTATTAACATCACCTTTCTCCATGGTCTGTTTGCTCTCCCGTGTCTTTTGAGTATGTGATTATTTTGCATGGTATTGTCTGCACTGCAGAATCAAATCTAGCTGTAAAAGCCTGCTATATGCTATCTTGAGCAACGAGATGCTGTTGCACTGAAGTCCTGATTTGTCTATCTGTCTCATTTGGCTGTAGAGCCGTGCTTTTAAACCAGTGTATTCCCCCAACATGCAAGCAGAACTCGGAAGATCAGGCTCAGTATATCAACAGATTTCCTATGGAAGTCAGAGCATGTCAAGGAGCAGAAAAAGGATGTGATCTTCACCTTTAGGCTGAAGCTGCAAAGAGGATACTCAGCCCAGGCTGAAGGAACAGATTGAAAGCAATAGTCCCTTTTCTGTGTTTGATAGGTCAAACAGTGGAATTGCTGACACAGAACTAATGAAGGGGAAACTGAGGGAGTCACTGATCTTTAAAATAAGAGGGAATCAAGAACATCAGAGCTGTAGTCATTTGCTGCCTGGCAAGAGTACCTGATAAGATTTCCTCTAGATATTTTATTGCCTGTGTGAAACCGAAGTTACTTCCCAAGAGGGATATGAACCCCGATGTGTGTCTGAAGGGTGGGATTTACAATGACTTATTTTGATACCTTGGCTGGAGCATTCATTCCAGTCACACGATTTGCTTGGCTCTGTCCCAGTTAAATAGATTGCAATGTAATATGCCATTTCCTCCTCTCATTCATCCCACTGCTGAGGAATTAATACAAAATATTTATTTTGGCTGGTAGATTCCATTAAACCTTAGTGTCTGTTTCTTTTAAGCTTGAAAACGGCAGACTTGGTTTTGTGGATTTTGGATGAAGATGACCAATGGTTTTTATCCTTTCCGTTCAGCCTAGTAATGAAGCTGGCAGGCATGTGGACAGTTAAAGGTCCTGTGCAGTAAACCAACACCATCACTCTTTCAGCATTAAGCTGGTGATCTGTAACTTGACAAGTTCTCCATCCTGCTGATGTGCTTTTGCCAGCCAGAAAGAGAATTCTTACTTTTACTTTTATTGGGCATGTATAAGTGAGCAGGAGTGTGTGTGTGTGCGCGCGCATGCGCTGAATGTGCCTCTCTGCTCAGGCTGCCCTGGAGGAAACAGTAGCTGACAGATTCCCTCAGAAAAGTAGTGTAAAATTGGGATACTTGTGAATGTCCCACACCACCAGAACCAGGGCTGGGGAGGAAATTGGACAAAAGTAACTCAAAAGCCTTGATACTAAGCAGATCTTTAATTGCCAGTCAACTTAAACGACCTTACAGGATTAATTTAGCTGCCTTCGTTAAAGGGAAGAAAATTGAAGGCTAACTTCATTTTCCATCAAATGTTATGGCTGTCTTCTCCATAGCCAGCTATACACAGGACAATTAATTGCAATTATTGCTGCTGTTATTTAATTCTGCTTTGTAAGGCTGAATTTGTCATAGCCACTATAGATTTCATCGTTCTACCTTTGGGACTTAAAGTCAGCAGCGGCAGCAGACCAGTATTTGTGGTAGTTGGCAAGTTGCAAGTCTGTACCAGTGCTTTGTAGTATCAAACTGAACTGAGAAATAGCCCAATCGATGAACTAAGCAAGTTCTGCTTTCCTGGCTGGGATGCTAGGAAAATTACTCTTCCAGTTTTGCCAACCAGAGGGGTGATGAAGCCTCCTAGAGGTGTGATCTGTTTCACTTTCCAGAGTTGATCTTTAGGGTTTTGCTATGACACCTGCCTGTGGCATCATATGATGAACTGATAATGCTGTGAAAATAGTTAGGAGCTTAAACATTCGTTTTCTTTCTGCTCTTGGCAGCATTGTGTGAGACAGTAATCAGGGGTAGTCTCAACTCCTGAATCTGCTGCCCTTCCTCTAGTTTATTTGTAAAAATAGCAATGACCACCTACAGAACTGAAATTTATTGATGTGTATTATTTCTGGTAACTTTTCTGAACCAGAGTACTAATAAACTGGTGCTTACTGCTGACAACATCATTTTCTGTTCCAGGCTCTTACAGCGCTGCTTTCTGACGACAGCAAGTTTGGCTTTATTGTAATAGATGGTAGTGGTGCACTCTTTGGAACTCTTCAAGGAAACACAAGAGAAGTCCTGCACAAATTCACTGTGGATCTTCCAAAGAAGCATGGTAACACACTAGTCTATCTCTATCCTGTTTGCAGCAGAATATTACAGGGTGGGATGTGAGGGGAGAAGCAGGGAACTTGGCCTGTAGGTGTTTAGTTTGACTCAATTATTTGCTCCTTTGAAATCTGACAGCAAAGCCTCTAGTCTGAGCCCTCTGTCAAAATTAATGAATCACTGTAATAAGCAGTTGATCTTCTTAAAGGGACACTTTTTATTTCTTGGTGCATTTGACCCTTTACTTGGTTTTGGGCCAGTCTTAACTAAATATTACTAGGACAAGTAGTAATGCCACTTGGTAGTGCCTTTAAAGTTTGCGCCTGATGATATTGCATGCAAACCACAGTGAAAAGCAAGAAGCTGTTCCTTGCAAGAAGCACAGAAGCTAATGGAGTAAGGAAAATTCTAGAACCACTATACAGTGCTGTATTGTAGTGAGCCACTGATGAATTCAGCAAATTGTCTGTTAGCTACTCCTGGCTTACCGTCCTTCTTTGTAGATGAGGATGGGACAAAATGAAATAGAAAGGTCTCCCCCAGTAAGTTTCTGCAAGGGGGTGCATTGCATCAGCAAGAAAAGTACGTGAGGCAGTGTAACAAAGGAAATTGCTTTTAATGAAGGTATAGGACATTGAAAATGTGCACAGATGTTCAAAATTTCTATCAAGTTGCGAGTCTGTATAAAAAGGGAAAAAAAAAAAAAAAGCCCTAACATATTTCCCTCTGTGGGATACATGGAGAAAAGTCTCTTGCTGTGGATGAATCCTCTTTATTCACTTGCTGTTTCAATGAATGCCCCTGGCTCTGCTTGTGGCAAACTAATGCTGAAGGCTGCATCTACCCTTGGCTTCAGTTATTAAGGGCCCAGTTGGGACCGTGTACTAACAACCTTCCTGAGATGAAATGACTTCCAAATTGCTACCTCACATCTGTTCTCTCATAAAGGTAGAGGAGGTCAGTCTGCCTTGCGTTTTGCTCGTTTGAGAATGGAAAAACGACACAACTATGTAAGGAAGGTAGCGGAGACGGCTGTGCAGCTCTTCATTTCTGGTGACAAGGTGAACGTGGCTGGTCTCGTTTTAGCTGGCTCAGCTGACTTCAAAACTGAATTAAGTCAATCTGACATGTTTGATCAGGTGAGTGGCCTTTTCTGAGGAAAGCCCAAATGTTTGAGCTGTCAGTAGTAACATGATTATATTAGTAGCAGCTCTGGTATAAGATGCATCTCAGGAGGAGCATAACTTTGGTACCTTAAGTGATTTGATCAAAACTAAAAATCTGATGTATCCTAAAGCGATCTCCTTTTCCTAATACCTCCTGCAAGGAGGTAAGATCTCCTTTTATTAATAACAGTGCTAATAAGAAATCTGTCCTCCCTGGTTTGGAACTAGCATTCACATTCTTTGTGTTCCCAAATCTAAAGTAGAAGCTTTAATGGAATTAAACTCCACTAAACTTAATCTCTGTCTCCCTGTTGCCTGAAAATTGTACTTCAGTATTAAGCATTCAGAGGTCCCTCTGACTCAGAAACCTCTGCTCGCAAGTGAAGCAAAATAGATTAATGCTGTGACTCTTGCCAGGTACTTATTCTTGTGGCATCATGAAGTAGTCTTATGGCAGTGCTGTGTAATAGACTCTTTTTCATGTCTGCTCTTCTTGTTCAGCGGTTGCAATCCAAAGTGCTCAAACTAGTTGATATTTCATACGGAGGAGAAAATGGATTTAATCAAGCCATTGAGTTGTCAACTGAGGTCCTCTCCAATGTGAAATTCATTCAAGAGAAGAAACTAATAGGTATGTAACTACGTGCTCGGCCTTCTCTTGAGCCAAATATACTTGACTGAATATGCTAATCTTGCTTTAAACTTCCTGGTAATGCCTTTGTGTGTCACTTCAGCCATGTGATGCTTTTCGAGTTGAGCAGAGCGTGACTTGTGATTATTTCTGTTACCTGGGCACCTTTTCAAATGCTACAGGACTTAATGAGACTAGCAGTGGGGATTGCCCACTCCTGGTGGAGTCAATCAGAGAAGGCAGTCAGAGATGGCCTTAGTTTTGGGCGTTCTGGTGACATGTGGGTGGGAGGGGAAAATACCTCCTCAGATTGTGTCTTCAGCATGATGAGAGTTAAGATTTATTTTGTTTTAAGAGGAAAATAGAAATGATCCCTTGTTTGACTGTCAGCAGACACGCGTTGCTAATTTGAAAGCACAAGAGGGCAGTAGTACGAGCGGCTACCTTGCACTGAAAAGAGTGAAGTGAGATAGTGCCCAATTGATCGTTTCGTAGCCTTCCAGGGGAGTGAGATGCCTGACGAGGCAGTATTTGATGGAGTTGACTTTCTGCTGCTGAGTGTTCTAAGTTACATGCTTTGACACGTTATCATATCACTTGCTTCCTTCAGCAGCCCTGCAGTCTCCTTCTCCAGTTTCTTCTTGCATTCAAACCAGGCTTGTTAAAAATCCATGTGGCACGATCAATGTTCATGCCAATCTCTTTCTTTGTTTCCTGGCTGCAGGACGATACTTCGACGAAATCAGTCAGGACACGGGGAAGTACTGTTTTGGCGTTGAAGATACACTAAAAGCTTTGGAAATGGGAGCAGTAGAGATACTGATAGTTTATGAAAATCTGGATATAATGAGATATGTTCTCCACTGCCAAGGCACGGAGGGTAGGTAGCACTTCTGTGAGACTGAAAGGTCTGTGAGGGTTTAACACTTAAGCCATCTCACTTGGGAAGATTACGCTGGAAGAACTCCCTAAGTAGATCTTTAAGGACTTGATCAAGGGAATGTTGTGTAGGCAGGTCACTAAGATGCAGCTTCCACTGTGGAGAAAGAATTGCAGTGCTGGGGTGGCAGTGTGTCACAGAGCTAGCAGGAAACCTGCCTTTCAGTTGTGTAAGCGTAAATGTGATACCAGTGCATTATAGAGGGGAGGCTGACCTGACCCTTAAAGCCAGAAACGCAATTTTCACTGACTATAGACAAACCATACACCTACAGCAGGACTTTGTCCTTTTTTGGTGTTGGCACTGCAGTGTTTCTCTAGTGGTGTGCCTTGTTCAGTTTCCCATAGAGCTTCACCTAGAGAGGAAGGCAGTGTCAATGACCAAACTCTCTTTGTTGGAACCTCTGGCTGTTGTCAGTTTTGTCTTTAACGTGCATCTGGTAGTCTTACCCAACCTGGTATTTTTTTCCTCTCCCTTTTCAGAAGAGAAGATCCTGTATTTGACACCAGAGCAAGAGAAGGATAAATCCCACTTCACAGATAAAGAGGTATTTCAGCTTTGGGGCTTGTAGATTTGTTCTCAGTGTACTGGTGCAGCATTCTGAATATCTGAGCTTAGTTTGTCATGAGCATGATGACCTTCCTGGCACTCAGATGAGACTTCAAGACAGAAGCCTTTGGCTCTTCCTGTTCACCTTCAATGTAACCCCTGGATCCTACACTTATTTTCTCCAGTCTTTCCTGCTGCCAGTTTCAAGATTGTGTAAATGAGCTGAAGTGACAGGCAATATGGGGTCTTTGAGCACCATCATACCATCCACTAAAAGAGTTTGGTAGCCACCGTGCAACGCACAAGCTAACGTCCCAAACCATTACTGCCTGCTTATTGTGTGCTGATTTGATCAATACCAAACAACTGGGAGGCTAGAAACTATTATATGGATTTAAGTGCAAGGGAGTACTTGCTTCTAGATATATTTGAAATGCGGATCTGTCATTCACTGCCTGTGAGTTTCTTGCCTGTGAAGGTCAAAAAAACCTGACTTTGGGGAGTGGGTGGCATGTCTGTATTAATTTGCAGGGTAAGTTGGCCAAAAAATGTCTGTCCCTTGCAAAAAGGGTGGTCATCTTTGTATTGTATTAGAACTGCAAGGGTAGCTGTTTCCAGCTGCTTTCCCTCCTCATCAGGTAATTGCTAATTCCTTCTGTGCACAGGTTTACAATGTTATCTACAATGATGTGGTGTTTCTATGCCAATAATCACTTGACCTTCTACTTACAAAACTGTTCTTTGCCTCTATATTTGCCTAGATCAGTATTTCCTAGAGCAAACAGTGCCTGGATAGGTGAGTGACAGTGGACTGTTTGCAGGGTATAAAGTGAATCTAAAGAAACAGTGAAAACTGAGTGTAGCATGAGGTGACAGTTGAGCAGAAGAAAAAACAAGGCATTTTCTCTCCTGCTTCTGTAGTACGGAGGCCCAAAACAAGGCCTGTCAATATTTAATTACTTAGCACCAGGAGCCTTCCGCTCATGCCAGCGTGTGTCTGATACAGATGTGTCAGGAGTGCCTACCACCTGGACCCTGGCAAGTGTGTTGGACTGCTCCAGCCTGCGGAGCATGAAGGCTGATGTCTTTGTCTTAGGACTGAAAAGACAGTGGTGATGTTTAAGCCAAAGACAACTTTTGGTATGAATTTTCTCAATACCTAACATGCAGTGACCATAACCCTTTTTTTAATAATTTTTTTCCCCCCCTCAAATGTCTACATAGACTGGCCAGGAACATGAACTCATAGAAAGTATGCCCCTTCTGGAGTGGTTTGCAAACAACTACAAGAAATTTGGAGCAACATTGGAAATTGTTACAGACAAATCACAGGAAGGATCCCAATTTGTGAAAGGATTTGGAGGAATTGGAGGTAAACTGCAAGAGAAAAATGTGTTTCTCTTTTTTTTTAATGGTTGATTTTATAATCTGGTGCCAACACAAGTGGAAAACTAAACAAATTAATCTTACTCCTATTAGTCACGATGCCAATTTAGGAAACTAACATGTTCATCAGGGATATCCAGGTGAATTTATTCCATATTCAGCAAGATGATGCTGCATGGTAGGCAGCTGTCACTTCAGCCTGTGTTCCCCAGATCCCTTTGTCCTTCAGAGTGCTCAGAGGGTGGACTGTTGTCCTTTCCATCTGCTGAATTTCAGAGGGCTGTGAGCTGCTTCCCTCTGTCTCTGCACAGTTGTTGTTTTGTGGCAGACCATGCCCTGCTGCGTAGAAGTGGTGTATGACAAACACAAGCCTCGTTTCTGAAGCAGTTGGATATCTGTTACTCATCTCTCAGAACTTCCCTATACTTTGCTCCCTGCTTCTTTCCAAAAATAAAAGTATTTTTAGCCCAACTTCATGGAGAATTGAGGCTTCCGAAATCCTTCAGTTCTTCTCTTGAGCTCACTGACAAGTTCCAGCTAAGTCTGGCAGAGGTGCAGATAGCTCATGTGCTTCAGGCTAACAAAAGTCATTAGCAGGGCAGAGCAAAAACACTTTCCATGCACCTTGTTCTCCCCAGACTAGGGATTCCAGGACAAAGCTGGGAGCCAACAGTTGCCACTTACTGTGTTTAGGTTGTTGTAAAATAGAGATGAGTGTATTATAATGAGAAATTTCTAGGGGCCAGAGAACACCAGTCAGAAGGAAATAAGCTTGAATTGTTTGGCTACATGAAAAGCAACAGGTTTCTAAGTCTTCAGGGTTTATAATTTCAGGAGTCCTTCCTGTCCTGCCAGATCCAGCCTCTTTGCATGGTGGGATACTCTTTGCTACCATGTTCCAGTCCCCGAAGTCTTGAAAGGACTTGAAATCTATACCCTTCACCTAAGTAAATGTTTCCAGGGATAAAGGCTTCCCTGAGACCCAGGTTGGTGTTTAAAGTGGGAGGAGTCCAGGAAGACAGCCACTAAATACTGCTTTTACTCCATTGTAAAAGTTAAGCTGCCTTCTGAATTTACCTGCTAGAACTTTGCCTGGGCAGTTATACCAGCACACATGGTCTGTTACTGGTATTTTTTTGGAGATACGGTCCTCCTGGTGTAGACTCAGCTTTTCCAGAAGAAAGCTGGTCTATGCTGGGCAGGTAGGTTTTTATTCCTCCTGTCAATGAATTATTTTGGGCTGTAACGTGGAGTGGCATTTTCTGTCTAGCTGCTTGTCTGCTCTCAGTTGTCAGTTTGAGCAGAACTTGCAAGACAGGTGCTAAGTCAGCTTCTGCAAATTGAATTGAGGAATTCTACACGTGCAGAGAGAGCTCAGTAAACTGCTTAAAATGCCTTTCTAGCTTTTTGAATAAGCTAAAGCATGTTGTTTTTACCAGGTATCTTGCGGTACCGAGTGGACTTCCAGGGAATGGAATATCAAGGAGGAGACGATGAATTTTTTGACCTCGATGACTACTAGGTAGTCGACCTGGGTCCGGCAAAACGTGCCTCGCCCCTCCAGCATCCAACCCAAGGAGCAAACTCATGGTGGAAAACACAACAGATCCCTGCCTTAGAATTGGAACATTTCCAGAACTTTATCCACAAGCATTGGATTTAAAAAAGCGAAACCCTACACTTCGATTTGTCATCGTGTCAGTACAGCAGCAAACTACTAAGTTCCTATATGCCACTTTGGACTAATTTAAAAAGAATCCCAGTTTTTACTTTTACTCAATGGTGAAATTGGTTGCTCTTGTATTTTATGAAAATGATTTTTTTAACCTTCATGATACATTAACTGCTGTAAACCTCCTCCTTCAAAAATTAATAGAAGTAAGATCCTACTGGTTTGTTTCTTTTTACTTTGGAGAAATCAGTTGCTGCATTTTGCAGCAACGTGACCCATTTACATGGCATTCTCAGCTTAGACTGCAGAAGAACTGTAACAAAATTGGACCTATTCATTCTCTTCTAAAGAATGAGAAGGCACTTACCTAGAGTGCTAGCTTATAATTTGTGGCTTAAAATTCCGATGGTTTGGGGAGGCTTACCAGCCAAACGTGCTTTAATCTATTTGCAGAAGCACTGCTCTTACAAACTAGGAAATGCACTTCATTGATTGCAATGGAAATGCTGCTGAAGTCTTGGCTTAATTTGGATTTGAGAGGTGCAGCCTTCAGGAGTTTTTTTTTTTTTCAGTCGTGACAAAAATAAACAGACGATTTAAGTGAAGTAAGGTACACTTTGCTTTGTTTTGTTCATCAGTAAGTTTTTCTTTTTGCTTTAGGACTGCGTAAGGTTTCCTTGATTATGTGAATTTGAACCCACAGTTCTTGAATGGAAGCGGGTGTTTTACAGGAATAATTAGTAAGTGGAGTCCTTGACTGAAACCTCAGTACTGGTGCATTTGGAGCGTTTGATACTGGTGTGTTGAGTGTTAGCACAGCCCGCTGAGCACATCCATCTCCCAGCACTAAGGCAGTCTGGTGTATTGGCTCACAAATGTCCTGTAAATCTGATGCTGAGCTCTAACGTGCCCTTAAAGGGTGAAAACTTCTGGTTGCATCAAGACTCCAAAAAGCTTTTTGTCATGCCTGCTATATAGAATGCATCTCAACCTCCTAGAAATGGCTAAGGGTTTTTCAAAGGGTCTTGCAGGCAGAGGGTGAAGTGAACATTGGCACAAGGTATAATGCACAAGTCTTGCTTCTTTTGGGGGTTTACTGGGTTCTCTGATGGGCGCTCTGACATCATGGTGCCTGGTCGCTCTGTTCTTCACCGGCTGTGTCACTCCCAGTGCATCAGTCAAAAGCAGCTTCTGGTCCAAGTTGCGTACCTGCCTGTTTTTCCGATAATCCTGTTTCGCTTGAACGGAGGGAGAACTTGTCTTAAAACTTTTGCCACGCTGTTCTTTGAGGTCCAAAATTACTGTCATTCTGAGCAATATTAATTTGTAACCCTGGTTCCTAACCTGGCAGATGGCTTTGCTGTCGTTTTCACATCAAAGCTGGAATCTCTCATGGAAGGTGTGACTGGGTCCGCCGTAGACTTGGGCAAACCCAGGTTTGAGCACATTTGCGGTCTTCACAGCAGTATGTTCTGGATTTTGCCATTGTAAATGGGTCTAATGTGACATGACAAGACCAGAAAAATTGGATGTAAATTTACATTTTTGAATATACTGCTTGTTTGTTTCACATGATACATTAGGGTATGCAGCTCCTTTTTTGTAGTTTTTATTTTTACTATTTAAGTTTGGAAATGATGCCAAATTTTTGTATTTCTTTAATCAATGTGTTCTCTTCAGTGATATATATTGCATTATATATTGATGTGTATATCAATATATACTGATATGTATTACACTTACACATACAAACACGTTAAATGGGGGTGAAAAATCCTAGCCTTCGCATACTATATAGCCTCTGCAAAGAGATCCCAAGCAGTGATATCTTGGTGTTGTGATGTACAGAAATGGAGAAGAGTATTAAACCATATTTAAGAATATAGTACAGCCTCCTGATTTATTTCCTTTGGTCCAAGAAACACTTGCATTACTCTCAGCTCGGTGCCAGCTTCAGGTCAGTGCTTGAGTTTTTGAGGTAGGTATTTCACAGTTGGGCTTGAGAACATCATGTTTCTTCATCAAATTGAGCTGCTGTTTTAAACTCTAGCACAAATCTTAACTTCAGAAGGGAGGAAAAACCCAGCAGCACAAGTTTCACACCTGGACTTGGAAGTGGTGTTGCCATGGGGCACGCATCGCCACAGCTGGCAAGGAGGCTCGTGTGAGCGGTTGTAGCAGATTCTCAGCTTCTGCTTGTCCGAATGCATTGTTTTCTTGCCCCAGGGAGCTTCAGGTCTTCTAAATGCCTCAACTCCGCGTGCCTCACACCCTCGGCAACACCCGTGGAATTTTTATTTTGTGTATGGTAAGTACACACCGCACTTACTGCATCCCCGGTTTGGCTCTGAGCTGGCACTGCAAGCTCAGATACTCCGATAATGCTCATTTTATACACTGCTTTTTTGTATAGCTGTAATTAAAGACAGAATTTGCCCTTTATAACTTGTTATTTCGGGAGCTGGAGCCCGGCCTGCGCTGTTGTTGCTACCAGGCTGCAGATGCCATTGTCCTGGGAAGCTGAGCGCAGCCGGCAGCGCTGAAAGGCAGCTCTGGAATTTCACTCCGCTATTTTTAGGCAGTGGTGAAAAACTGCACTTCCTACACTTCTGAGTCTTTGTCAGCCCTTAAACAAATCAAAGGGCAAATCCTGACTTATCGCTAATGAACAGGACAAGGGGGTGACCTGGAGCTGCTGCAGAGGCTGAGCTGGTGTGAAGGTGAAGTGTGGGTGTGGGGACAGAGCCCCAGCTCTGCCTGGCTGGAAGGGGAAGGGGCTTTGAGGGTGGTGGGACATAGCTGCACAGCCTCAGGTGGTCTGTGGCTGTTGCTATGCTGGGGTGGCTCCCAGCTCCTTGCTCTTCTCCCCATGCCCCTTTTGGGGTTGGTCACCTCCTAGGTGGCCAAGAAGGCCAGCAGCATCCTTGACCTGTATCAGCAATAGTGTGACCAGCAGGACCAGGGCAGTGCTGGTCCCCCTGTACTGGGCACGGGTGGGGCTGCACCTCAAGTGCTGGGTTCAGTGTTGGGCCCCTCACTCCAAGAAGGACATGGAGGTGCTGGAGCGTGTCCAGAGAAGGGCAACGGAGCTGGGGAAGGGTCTGGAGCACAAGTGTGATGAGTTCATGGCTGAGGGAACTGGGGTTGTTGAGCCTGGAGAAAAGGAGGCTGAGGGGAGACCTTCTGGCCCTCTCCAGCTCCCTGAAAGGAGGGTGCAGAGACGTGGGGGTGGGTCTGTTCAACCAAGGAACAAGTGACGGGACAAGAGGAAATGGCCTCAAGTTGCACCAAGGGCAGTTGAAATTCTCTCCTGAAAGGGTTCTGAGGCATTGGCAGGGGTTGCCCAGGGCAGTGGTGGAGTCCCCATCCCTGGAGGGACTGAAGAGTCATGTAGACATAGTGCTGAGGGACACCCTCCAGGAGGACCCACCCTGGAGCAGTCCATTCCTGAAGGACTGCACACCATGGAAAGGACCCACACTGGAGCAGTTCATAAAGAACTGTAGCCCATGGGGAGGACTCACATTGGAGAAGTTTATGGAGGACTGTTGATGTGGGTGGGACCCCACACTGGAGTGGGAGAAGAGTGTGAGGACTCCTCCTGAGGAGGAAGAAGCGGCAGAAACAACATGATGAACTGACCACAAGCAGCATTCCCCATCCCCCTGTGCCGCTGGAAGGGAGGAGCTAGCGAATTTGGGGGTGAAGTTGAGCCTGTGAAGAATGGGGGGAGGGGGGGGAAGATGTTTTAGTTTTTATTGCTCGTTACCCTACTCTGATTTGATTGTCAGTAAATTAAATTCATTTTCCCCAAGTCAAGTCTGTGTTGCCCGTGATGGTAATTGCTGAGTGATCTCTCCCTGTCCTTATCTCGACCCACAAACCTTTCGTTGTATTTTCTCTCCCCTGTCCAGCTGAGGAGGGGAGCGACAGAGCAGCTTTGGTGGGCACCCAGTGTCCAGACAGGGTCAACCCACCACACTCAGCAAGCAAGCAGGGAAAGGTTTACTTTAAGGTCATCTCTGTTTAAAGAAAGGAGTTTTGTTTGTATTTAAATAGCGGTTTGCTTAGTGCTTAGCTTACACAGAGGTGTTTTGGAGTCGTCCACAGGAGCTCTGCGTGGGGACAGGCGATGGGGACGGGCAGAGGGGCCACTCATGCTCCTGGAGCCAGTTTTCATTAAGAAAAAACTCCATTTCTACACTGCAAGGAAGCTCCTGCTGACTCAGTGCCTGAGGAACGCGGCAGGTAACCAGCCAAAAGGACGACGTTGGTGCTTTGCATGTGAGATAAAGCACCGGGACTTTCCGTTGGAAACACGAGCGTCAGAGGTGTAGCAAGCACTTGTTGTAAGCTGAAGTCGGCCGCCTTTGCTCAAGCACCACTTGGGAGCCAAGAACATATTTCTGGAGGGTGCGGAGGGAAGGGAGAATGCTCCAAACCCACGTCACGGGTGGCAGCAGGCCATCAGGACACCTCATGTACCTCTGTGCTGGGGTTTCTGCCGTCATTCCCCCGGTTCCGTCACACATCTGATGTGCCCGCTCTTTTTCCTCACTGCTCTGCCTTTCGCCACACCAACTTCTAGACTCTGCTTAACCTGCTTATTTTATTATGCTGGGATGGATTTGGGTGGCACCTGTGACTGAATGAATCTGAAACACCTCCCTCCCGCGTCCTCTGTGCATCCTGGCTGTCACCAAGGTCTGCGCAGTTCTCCCGAGCACATTTTGGGATGGCAAAGATGTGCTTTGCAAAGCTGGGGAGGCCGGGGGACTGTGCTTCTGTAGACCAACCATTGTGCTTCCATCTCAAGATGAGCCTTGCTGCGCTTCAGGCTGGTTTGGTTTCATCCTGGGTCATGCCCGCTTGCTAAAGCAGCTCCAGGAGGAACATCCTGGGGGTGTAAGGAGGGTGCTGAGGGGGAACGTGCTGCATGTGGTGTTGGTGAGGAGCATCAGGAGCTACCCCCCGTCAGCAGCTCAGAGCTGCTCCAGCGCAGCAGGAGATGCTTCATGTGGAATGGGCAGATCCCATGGCGCTGGCTCTGACAGCTCATTAGTTTTTCTGTAACATCTTATTTATCTCGCATATATCAGAGCTTACTTATGGGGAATGCAGGGGCTGGGTTTGAAAGAGACTGGTGCAGGTGGGAGGTGAGTGGAGATGGTACTGGGACAAGCTCCTCTGCTGTGAGTATAGCTGAGGATAATTTAAATCAAATGTAAATTATTCTCCTGCTCTTTTCATTGCTGAGGTGGAGATCCTCTCACCCCACGGGCGCAGCCCCCGGCATGTGCTGCTCTGATGTGGTGTGGTTTGAGAGGTCCCCCCGTGCCACATCACCTGCTCTCTCATCTCCCACAGTACACGGTACCAGGGAAATCAAAGAGCTGCTATAAATACATAGAAGTACACCTGAGACTCGGCAAGAACTGCTATTCCTAAGCCTCCGTCTGCACAAAGCTGCGTTTCCTTTGGTGTCTGGCCAGAGAGGGGGTGTGGGCTCTCCAGGGCTCTGCTTTGCGGTAGCTCAGGGGGCTCCCAAGCAGGCTGGGTGCCAGCTGGGACAGCAGGATCCGAGGGGAACCCCGGGGCACTAATCCTTCCCAAAGTCCGCACAGTTGTAATATGTGGTAAAAAATAACCTGGAAATAAATTCCAATTAAGACCAACAAAAGGGCTGGGGCTTTCCTTTCACTTGCAAAACCAGCGGGTGGTTTAAACCCTGTTTGTCTGGTGCTGGGAATAAAGACCTTGTGTGGGAATTGCTTTTGTTCTCACATTCCTACTAAGGGGTAACTCATAGTCCCTCATGAGCTGTGGCAAAGCCAGAAGGGGCCCTGGGAGCAGCCACATGGGTTTTGCTGCTCTGTGTCACACATGGTGCTATGGCAGGAGGCACTTTCTCCTTCACCTGAGGATGTGGGGGCTTTGCATTGTTTTTTGGTTTTTTGTTTGTTTTTTTTTTTTTATTTCTTTACAAATAGCAATATTTTGAGCCCCCCTCATTCCTCACCTCATTATTAATAATTATTAATAATTATTATTAATATTAGTTATTTCCAGCAGAGCTCGCTACAGACCGGCTGCTTCTCTCTGGTTGGCAGCAGAGTTGGTGCATCTGTTCTTGGCCGGGGTAAGAATCCCTCTGAATCTGCTAATTTTTTCCAGATCTTAAAAAAAATAAAATAAAATAAAATAAAAATACTGTAAAACCTAGTGTCACCCCATTTTGACTACAAAATATTTGAAGGAGGAATAAATGTTTTCATACTTCAAGTGCAGTCATCCCTGCCCTAACAAGAATGTTTATTTATACCTTACTCCTACCAGCTCTAAGTTCAGTAATTATTCTTCCAGCAGGAGCATTTGAAATGTATCTGCCCTTGCTTTTCTCACGCTGTGACTCGTTACTGGCCATTGAGTAGCCTCTGATCCCTATCCAAACAGCCAAATAAATGATAATAAGATCCTAAGATGAGGGGTTTAGCGAGTAGACTATGTTAGGCTGGGGACTGCAGGATGGCATCCGAAGTCTGGGAAGCGGATAGCCCTGGAGCTGCTGCAGGGTTTGAGCAGCGAGCTCCTGCTGGCTCCGTAGCAGATCCCAGAGACTGTGTTGTTTTGCCACTGCCTGTCTTTCCTTTTTCTTTCTTTTTTTTTTTTTTTTCTTTTTTAGTCACCTGTCTGCAGCCTTGCTGGATCCGTGGTGGGACTGGGGACAGCGTCCTTGCCTGTGAATACAGAGGAGCCAGTCACTTTTATCCTCATCCCGTGGGTGTTTAACGTCAAGGGAGATCCCTGAAACAAGGGACAGGGCACAGGATGACTGCCATCTGACTGGGCTATTTGAGGCCTAAAACATTGCGAAAAAATGGACACAGGCTTATAAATAATTCACTTTATTATACAGAAAAGATGTGGGGAGAAAAAAAATCAAATCATGTTATAACTGGGAAATATTTCTAGACTGTGTCAGTCCTAATATCCTCCCCTGGTGCTTTGTGGTGCTGGTCCACAGCAGTGTGAGTAGCAGACAGACCTGCCCGTGGGGGAGGAGAGGTTGGAGGGGATTAGTGAGCAAATCCTTCCCTGGGGCCAGGCCGCGGCATGGCTACCTGCCGGGCTCCCCCCCGTGCTGCCCACGGCTCCCCACACAGTTTGCCCTCTCTGCGTGTGTCTCTGCTGGAAGAGAAAATCAGTCCATCACAAAATGAACGTACCGAAATGTGCACTTCACATGACCGCCGTGTTTCGGTAGAGGTCCCAGCGGAGGGGCGATGGTTGGGGTTGGGGCTGTATCCTGGCGCATCCCCGGCACATCGGGGCAGCCTCAGCCCCTCGCAGAGCAGACATGGTGACTCGGATGCCCACAGCTTTCGGGGCACTGCTGGTCTGGAGACCCACAATACAAGCTTTCCAGGGTATTTTTTAAACACCCAATTCCTTTGCTTCGATATGGTGAGGATGACATCAACCTTAATTAATTCTCGCCCTGTTGCACAACATGGAGGTAACTCCAGTTCATTGGCGCCGGGGCTTTCCCTCTTCTACTTCCCCCTCATCCTCATCCTCGCAGAAAAACTGGCAGAGCAAGTTCTCTTAGGCTGAAACTGCCCCACCGCCCTGGTGTGCTTCCACCTGAGTAAGGTCATCATTAGAGCTTAATGACCAGCTTTGTCCCTGCTCCGCTGATGTGCAGCTGCATGACACAGATCTGTCAGCAAACGGCAATACACGCAGAGATGGAGGAGTTACTGATACAGCGTCGCCTTAACCTGAGTCCAGAGCATACGCCCAGGGACCTGCCTCAAATCACTGCAGTCGTGTGGTTCATGGAGTTGTGGGAGTACAGTGCTTGGCTTCAGCACAATCCAATGGTTTTGTATCTCAGAAAAAATTTATCAAAAACCTGGGTTTTCACCCATATTAGACCTTGCCTTGAATACATTGCTCAATCCTGATGAGCTCTTCTTAAGAGTCATGAGTTGCTCAGAAACAATTTTACTTTAATTTACAGATACAAGGATCAACACCTCCTGCTCCTGCTTTGCTTGGTGTTCTGTATTAAAGCCAAAAATTTGATTTTTTATGATGCCTTCCTTAATTATTTTCAACATTCTTCTCTTTCTTTCAGAAATTGTTTTTTCCATGCAATTAAAACCAGATTACAGGAACTCAAGTTCCATCTGACAGCTTGTGCCATGGTTTCAAAGACCCACGTCTGCTCCTGTAGCTCCTGTCGTTGTGATGCATTAACCATTCAGACTGCCAGAATGAGACCACAGATTTACTCTTTCTTCAAATAAATGGAGGAATTTTTGCCTTTTAATTTTTTTTTCTCTTTTATGTTTTTTTTTTTCTCTTTTCCTATGTCCTGCGCAATCCTGTCCATAGTCAGAAAACTCGTCTGACCGTACAGCTGTACTTTGGAAAGTGTCGTGTAAAATAGTATTGTCCCGGTCAGCAACTCTCCTCCCTGCCTATATTTAGACTGAGACATGCTGATTTTTTTACTTTGGTGTGACAAACAAATATCTGCTGCCTTGTTTGATCTCCAGAGCGAACGTCTGATTAGAGGGAGAGCAAAACCAAGCTGGATTTTGTCCCACCTTGTTCCTGGTGACACCTTTCTGAGCTCGCCGAGGTCAGTGGCGTTACACAATGGGAAGGATGGGGTATAATGTGCCCTGCGAGCCCTTCGTCCTAGGTCGAGATGTGAAGGTGGAAAGATTTCAGCCCAGCTGGCAGCCCCGGTGCCCAGGTTTGACAGGAAAAGCCCTCAGATGTTTTTTCGCCTAGAAATGGAGTGTGTCTGGATAGGGGTCAGCAGGCACTTGCACAACCCAAGCTGACGTTAGGGCTGGTGTGTGAGTTGGGGTTTTGCAGTCCCAGTCAGAGGGATTTTGGGGCAATGACATGTTTGGTGTTTGCTTTGTCCAGAAGAATGTAAATGGAGCAGCTTTTGGAGCACATCAAAGTTTCACCCCCAGACTCTGATGGGAAGGGAGACCTCCTGCTCTTGGTTCACCTTTTGAAATTCTATGGAAAGGGTTTAGGCCTCATGACAAGTATATTTTTTAGCATTTTTTATGAATAAAATACATTTCTGCTGACATAAATGTCCTGTAAAGCAGGTGTGTTGTCAATAAGGACTTTGCAGCATTTCCATTTTTGTCATATTTCATTTTTTAACCATTTGGCAGAGGTTTAAACAGGTAATGGAAAAAAAAATGCTTAGGATGAAGCTACTGAGTCCATTTCATCACAAGCACAGAGTCGCTAGTGCTTCGCTGTTACACCAGATTGCTGCTCATGACATTTTTGCTTCCAATTTCCAACGCCTACAAATGCACTTGGTCCCTGCTGTGTCATCAGTGGCAGCCTGTGTGCCCTCGGTCACCCAGAGCACCTGGACGTTCAGTGTCACCAGTCCCCTAACCCCACCTGACCGCCCCTGGCAGCCGAAGCCTGCGGGTGCGCGGTGCCTCTCAGCGGCAGCGGCGGTGGGAGGGGATCAGGGCAGCAAGCTGCAGTCTGCCACCAGGACACAGACCCTGCTCCTTGTGAAGGGTTGCAATCAGCTAGATGGAAATGTCACCACCTCATCTGTGTCTTTCCCCACAAATATGGCACATCTCCCTTTCAAGCTTTTGTATTCGGTTCTTTCTCTCTTCATCTACCCTAGACCAAAAGTTTCCTCTGGCAAGAACCGTCTGTTTATTTTCCAAGTGCTGTGCCTGCTGTCAGTCAGTGTTCAGTAAATAATCCCATTTCAGCATATCCATGATGGGTTGGATCTTCAAATGGCACAGGGCTGTGCCTCTGGAGTGGCACTGCAAGCAGAAATAGGCGCTCCGCTTAAAAGCACGGACGCTATTCCCTGGCCGAGTGATGCCAGCAAGGCAAACCCTGAGGCACATGGCTGGACAGAGTGAGACATTAAATAAAACCGTTTGTTAAATAAACACTAGGCCGTGCAGAACCAGCATGCGATTCTCTGCATTGTAACGCTTTCTGAAGTACAGTTTGCAGAAGCTGGTGTTTTTCATGGGCTCTGTTTTAATTTCTTAATGCTGCTTGGGGGGTGGGGGGAACAAAACAAAACAAAACCCCCCAAAACCCAGGAAAAAACTGACATCACTTAATAGTTTGGTAATTCTAAAAACCATTGTGCTAACAAGCTTCTGTGTATTCACTGTTCTAGGAAGAAAAAGGTAAAAAAAAAAAACAAAAATGTTGGTGCTTAAGTCCCATTCTCCAACCTCAGGCCCCTGCAGACCGATGTAGAGCCCTGTGAAGACTCAAGTCCCAGGCGGCAGCGATGCCTCCTCCCCTGTCACCCTGCATGCTCAGACAGGGTGGTTTCTTATTTCCCAAAGTACCGTCACAGGCTTCAACTTCTCCTGGGTTTTTAACCACCATTTGGGGCTCAGCAGGTAACACCCAGCTCTGCTGCCGAGACAACACTAGGTCAGAGGCGCTGTCACAGTTCGCAGCAATTAGCTACAAAAACCAACCAAAGGGTCAATCCTTATGACAACGTTACTCTTCATAAGCCCCGATACAAGTGTTACTGATGAAAGTAAAAGTGACACTGATGAAAGTGCCCGAGCAGCGCGCCTGACTCGTTCACTCATTTCCAGCCCGTTCTCCTTCCCCCCCAGCTGCTCCTATTTAACCGAGAGAACACAGTCAGGTGTGGCACAAAGACAATTTCCTCCCTGGGTAAGGCAGAAGGACCTGAGAGACAGTTCCATGTGCGCGCCCGTAGCCGAGGCGGGGGCCCTCCTAGGGACGGGCTGCGGGGAGGTTTCGCCCTCCCTCTGTGCCCTGTTTGTCTACAAAAGTAGGAAAAGGAAACTAAGCCGACTCCTGGCTCCGTACTGCGATGTTAGAACTGACTGAAAGCAATGAATTTATTGCCAACAGGATAAAGTAATTATTTAAATTTGTTAATTTGT
>NW_010289886.1:5561-15329 GCF_000700745.2 Antrostomus carolinensis | reverse complement strand
TTTTTTAATACTCTGAATTTCAAGACTTAGCTGTCAGATTCCCAGGGTCCAAAATATCACAACCAACTAACCTACCAAACAAAAAAAAACAATCCACCAGGTTGCCTTTTTTTAAGAAATTCTTTCTATAAAACGTGTGAAAATGCTTACTTATTGTATAATATTATATATAATATATAATGTTGGTGACTAATTCAGCAATAAAACATTCTCAGAGGCAGGGAAAACCAGTTCCCAGCACAGCGCAGCTTTGCACTGGGAGACGACAGCTCCTGCTGCGTAACTTCAGGAACTATTTTAAGTCGTGGCTTGTCTGTTCAACCCAGGAAGGTTTTTAAGTCGCTGGATTTTTTTATTTTTATTTTTCCTGGGATCCTCTGTGTTTGGACAGGACAGCCCTGGAGCAGGAAGATGAGCGGCACAGGAGTGGTGGCGTGGAGGCCTCAGATGCTGGGATGCAGCTGGAAGAGGTGCTGAAGGATGTCAACCTGGAATGGATCCACCCGAGGACTTGCCAAGTGGGGTCTGCTCTACCCACCAACTGCCATGTCTCCTCCCAAACTGCCCTTCTTCCCCCAGGAAGATCTGACTGGGCACTCAGTGCTGTCCCAGGCACCTGGAGACCCTGCAGCCTTGCTGGAGAAGCCCCGAGAGCTCATCAGAAGAAGAAGGTCTGTTGCCTCAGGCCCGGTGGTCTCCGGTTCATCTTGTGGGCAGGCGACTGCTGCACCGCAAGCGCTTTCAGGGGGTGGCTGCTCTGGCCACCCCTGTATCTATGCACAAACGTACCCCTCTCTGCCTCTGAAGCTGCCCCTTTCTTCTGGCTGGTGCAGTGGTCCTCAAACACACTTCAAACACTGCAGTTTTATTTTTGGTTTCACCAGCACCACAGGGGGGGAAAAAAAAAAAGAAAAAGGAAAAAACCAAACCCAAGCCCATGATAGTGGTTTTTCCTGCAATACCCACGCAGGGAGAAGCTGTTGTGTGCCATGTACGATTATTAGTGTTTTTAATGATGGACAAACTGTACAATCTGACCTCTATGCACTGGCTGCATGTACCTGTCGGGTAGGCAGAGAACTGTGGTGTTGGTGCAGGGCTGCGTGCCTCCAATCCCACTCCTCTGGAGGATTACACAGTGATTTTTTTATAATTCTTATTTTAACTTTTTATTATATTTTTTTTGGACCTGCAAGATGAGCATTGGTTGCAGGAGTTGGCCTCAGCTGCAGGAGCAGGGGATGTTTTGGAAAGGGTATTTTGAAGAGGGTGCAGGGGGAACCTTTGCACTGGTGGAGAGCAAGCGGTTAATATATCTGATGAGCTTGGCCAGCCCAGGTTCCTGCTCTGAGCTGGATGGCTGCAGCCCCAGCCGTGCTCGAGCCATCACTTTTTTCTGTAGGGTTTGTATAGAAAACCCCACCAGGGAGGCTGCTGCCACAGGTTTCCCATGGAAACCTACGTGAAGTTAACGTGGCTGTTAATAAAACTTGTTAAAAAGTAAAAAATTAAAAAAATTGGCAGCAGACGGGGAACCAAACAAGGTTTTTTTTTTCCCCACTTGAGTTTCATCTGTTGTCAGTGGATGAAATGGTGCTTTTTTGGGTCTCACAGTCTTACAGCATCCCACCGGCACCCTGCCACCCAGAATGTGTCCCTTGGAGTACACCAAAGAAATGCCGAGCACTTTACCCCATCCTCCCTGCTGGGCCACCCTCGCCAACGACAGAGACAAAAGTTATATTAATTTTAAGGGGGTTGGAAAAAAAACCCCAAGGTATTGGCAGTGTCTGCCTGGGACTTCTCCACAGGAGGTGTTCCTGGCCAAAAGGTAGGCATAGGAAAATTACTCCTCCCCCCAAAAAAACCCCCCAAGTTTCACCCCTATAGATTTGTGAGATTTAAGGAAAGAAACCCCAGAAGTCTCTAAACAGAAGAATGATGTTTTTAAATGGTGATTATGCTTGTTTTAGCCGTGTTGGCTAACGTCTCTCGGTCATTTTAAGCATAACCTGTGGTCTCTGTTCTGCCAAAAGGATGTGATGAAGAGTTTTCCTTGGTTGCAGGGAAACCAGATTTATTTCCGTGTGATCTCACATGATGCGTTAACGCTTCTCCTCTTTTCCATAACTGTAAATACCTGAATATTTATTAGAGTAGGGCACCATATTATTTTCATCATCTGAGCCAAATATCTGCGTGCAATGTATTTCCTTTCCTTTCTCTCATGTAAGTTTTGTACAGCTTATAAATAAGTTTAAAAAAAACCCCAAAAAACAACAAAAAAGCCCCACTTTTTTTTCTTAAACTTTTTTAGAGTTGAACTTGGTAAATACTGTAGATTCTTTTCTTTTTTTCCTTCCCTGTGTAATTAATGCACTCTACTGTTCCATAATGCTGTAACTTGTAGAAATGTTGTATATTTATTTTCTGCTTATTTAAGTTCCTGTAAAGATTTTTGTTTCCCCTTTGTCCCTGCCCTTGCAATAAGTGATGGATCACGTTCGAAAGCACTGTCTTCTACTGGCAGTGCAGCCAACATGGTTTGGATAATGACATGTGGTGTTATTTTCTCTCAAAGTGCCTAAGTCCCACTTTCCAGTAGTGATCGAGGCACGTCAGAGACTTCAGCATTAGTGAAATGTAGTGGGAATTTGGCTTCTACATCCCTGTGATTTTTGCCACACCCCCCCCCTCCCCCCCTTTTTAAAGCCTCATTTTCCTCCATCTCAGCCATTTTCCCTGGACCAGCTTTAACATCAGGTACCACCCCAGCACCCACGGATGTGCTGATAAATCACTAACTTGTTTCACAGGACCCAGCATATGTAGCATTTTTACTGCAATTTCCCTGGCTTACTTGTGTTTTGCACTGATGAATTTTGGACAGGGTAATTGCCACTTTACTTGTGCAATACTGCTGTAAATAATTGCAGATCTTTTTTTGTTGTTGTTGTTTTTGGTTTTTTTTTAAGATGCAATCTTTTATGTTCTTAATAAGTTTTATATGAATAAAAACTTTCAACTATTTGTCCTGAGTGCTGTTTTCTTTGGGGGTTGGAGGGTTACCTGAGGAAGGTCTGGGGAGGTAATACTTGCTGCTTTATCACAAATTCTCCCTGTTATCACCTGTTCTCCCCCAGATTCAGGATGCCAGCCTGTTCTCGGTGTTTCCCTCTGCTCCGAGGTGCTCTGAAGTTCCCAGGACACCAAAATGTGTCTGTTAAATGTAAAATTGGGTCTTGGTTGTTTTTTATTTTACTTTCCCCTACATTTGTGGGGCTCTGCAGACAATCCCAACTGCTGGGCACCTTCCTGTGCCCTTGGGCCTTCCCTGTCTCCAGCTGGTTTTCATAGGTATTGAAGGAGTTCAGGGCAATATGGAGATTTATTTTATTACTTGTAAATTTTTTAAATTTTCTTAGTTTATTTTATTATTTTTTATTTTAAAGTTGAATCAAACTCTGCTCATAAAAATTACCATCTCACCTTCCTTTTGCCTCGGCCCTCCATCCTCTTTCTGCACGTGCTGTGGTGGCTGGGTGCCCTGGGGAGGAGGAAGGAGATGCTTCCAGCCCTGCCTACCCCTCCACTTATTCCTCTTGCTTTTATTTCATGGCAGAGAATAGATGGCAGATAACTGATAGCATCAGCCACGGTTTGGAACAATATTCTGGTGAGATTGCTCCAATATGATTTTTGGCATAAAAGGAGCAGATAAGAGGTGATGGCAGAGGTCCCTAAATTAAGCTTCTGGGGTGGCAGGAGTGAGCGTGGGATGGGGATAGGCCAGCTGAGGCATGTGGGGACGGCTTGGGTTGCTCCCTGCGGGGCAAGTGTGCTTCTTTTGGAGGACCCTGGTAAATTGTTTTAAAGGCTGATAAAGAAGAGATCTGTATGGTTGTCATGGAGGGAGGGAGAACGTTGCACACCAAAAATGGGAAGGTGGGACCTGCAGAAACATCCTATATTTTATGAGATGATCACATCTGAGCACCCACATCCCTGGGCTGATGCTGCTTTTCCCCTGTCTTGCCTGGCATCCCTTTTAATTCCCATTTTGAAGGTCTGTGGCGATGCCACAGGCACAAACCAAGCCGTTAAGCGTGGCTGTGGGCTCAGTGCTTGAGTTTTTTCTTTTGGTCAAAGATGAGCTGCTGGGCCATGCTGGGCATGGGGGGGTGGATATTTTTAGCCGCTTTCTTCCGAAATATCAGCTGGGCGGCTGGGGTTTGGGTTGTGTGACGCAACACGGTAGGATTGTGCGTCAGCTGGAGAGGCAGGAAGGCAGGAAGAAATTGGGGGGAAAAGCAGATTGAGAAGTCCCCGGGAAGCCGCAGCCCGCACTGGGTGTCAGCATGCCGAGCGCTCCCACACTCCAGCACCCACCAACTGAAATGTATTTAAAAACAAACCCAAAAGTCCTACTTGATAAACAACCTCAAAAAAATTTCTGGATTTTTTTTTTTTTTTTTTTTTTTCTTGTGTGTGTTTCAAATTACAGAAGTTCCTGAAAGGGAAGTTTATTGGTTTCAGGTGCTATTTTGGGGGCTCCTTTAACTCAAAAAAAAAGGCTTTATTGCCCAGCCGAGGTTCTGGCAGCTGCTGACCCTGCTCTGCCTGTGGCGTTTCAGTCCTGTTGGCATTTGGGAGCCCACTGGCCCATGCAGGCAAGTTGTCACACCTCATGCTCTCTGTTTTTCTTTGCTGTGACTCATGATGGAAGGAGCTCATCGCCTGCCTGAACCCAGTGACCTCGGTGAGACAACAGGGAAGAGAAACGCTGGCCCACTGGCAGGCAACACACAGCACTGCAGAACACTGGTGGGATCTCTCCTCTGGGCACGAGCTTGGCTATCGCCAAGTTTATGTTGGCCATGAGCAAGACTGAAGGTGATCATAGCCCAGGTTGCCAGCCATAGCCAAGATTAAAGGTAGTCATGGCTCATGTTGGCCATGGCCAGGTTCAGATTGGCTGTTGGCCTCAGTCCAGGTTGGCCGTGGCCCAGGTTGGCTGTGGCCAAGTCCAAGGTGGTCATGGCCCAGGTCCACCCAGTACACATCATCTGGGTCCTCCCCAAGAGACAGGCCCTTTCTTTCTGTGGTCTAAAATTTTTTGCTTTGGTAACTAATAAAAACCACATGGAATTTTGTTTTAAGGATGACAAACTTCCTTTATTCCTTGAAAAGGAAAAAAAAAAATAATTTCCTCATGGAAAAAGCCATCTGAAAGCCTCACCACCACAGAGCCCCGTGTCCATTGGAAGGAAGCCTTTCTGTGCTCACCCCCTCCCCAAACACTCATGGCTGCCTTGTTCACACACTGTTGAGGACACACAAGACCTCAGCCCAGCCAGACCAGCTCCAAATCAACCCAGGACGTTCCCACATCCTTAACCCCTGCCTGCCTGGAGCAACCAAAGCCAACGATGAGATCCCCAGTTGGTATATATATTTTTTTCTTTCCAATGACTCGCATCTGACCTTTCAAACACCTGTTCAGCCTTAAACAGCTAAAAATATCCACCGAGCTTTGCATCTGATTTTCATATTGCAACAAAGCTCACTGTTTCCAGCGGGTTTTCTTGTGTTTCTGGCAGGTTCTAGGATGGTCAACCTCTCCTCTGGTCAAACCCAGTGTAGACGGGGATGGGAGATGGCTGGCTGCAGGCAGGGCTGCTCAAGATGCCCTGGTGCATGGCCAGGAAGGTCCCTAGAAGCAATAAAGGGGCATTATAGATGCTGTAATGGGGCTGGGCATGTATTTATATGGTGTAAACTAAGCCCAAGGACAGTAGGACCAAGGAGACCTTCCTGCTACCCACCAGCAAGGGCTCTGCAAGGTGCCTGCCAGCCACTCACCCACCTTCTGTTGCCCTTCCTGAGCATCCCAAACTTATTCTGGGTCTTTTCTGAGGAGTTTTAAAATTCAGACCTTCAAATGAGATTACGGGGTTATTGCTGTTGGTGACACCGCTGTACCTACACAGACTGGTCCTGTGGAGCCAAGAAGACCTTGGACATTGCAGCAATGGCTTGCTCGGCACCACATGGCTTGTTGGGGCCAGGGCTGGGTGAGGGCAGGGACCCTCATGGGGATACGGGGCCTTTTCTTCCCCGATTTGATGAATTTCTCCTCGCCAGCCTTTTGACAGGCTCATATGTTAATTTTCCCAGGAGGACACGCGGGAGCCTTCGCTTCCCAGCCTGGTGGGCTGCCTCTAATTAAAGCACGCTTCATCTTGGTGCGATTATGGACTTCATACACCAAGCAACAATTTTTTTTTAACAAAGACATAATTATTTTGTATTTTAACTAGGGGGAAAAAAGTTGGAAGGGGGTGTGATAGCCATTCCCTAAGGAGGGGATGCACACCGCAGCAAACCACAGCTTCCCCGAGCATCCCTGCCGCCACCGGCACTGACACGCAGCTCCAACGTTAATTGGCTCTAATTGGCATCTCTGTAACAGCCCAGGCTGGAGGACGGCACGTGAGGAAGGATGCAAAGAGCATAGTAGCAGGAGCAAAGGGAAAGGGCAATGAGAGCCGCATCTCTGCCTCACCGCATCCTGGTGCATCCCCCCACCATCGCTGCAGCCGTGGTCCCATGTTAAAAAAAATATAGAATTTTAGGAAATCCTTTTATTTTTTTTTTCTGAAACACACAAATAAATCCTCTGAGAACTGAAGGAGAAGACACAAGGCAGGGGACATCGGGGTGCTGGGGCTCCCAGACCCCACGGTGTGCTGGTGGCATAGCAGCCTAGTGCCTGTCCCTCCTGGGGCCAACAGCGGTGGCAGAGCCCTTCCGTTAGCTGGGACCAGGGAGGGGGAAAGGCCACGAGTGCCTGACATTAACATTCAAATTACTTATTGGCAGAAATGGGTTTAAAAATAGGGGTTTTTATGATAAACAAACTAACCTCATACAGGAAGTGAGCTGCAAATACTAAAAACTAGTATGTTGTAAGAGAGCTGGTACAGCACAGAGCTGCCCCGCAAAACCAAAAAAACAATAACAACAAAAAAATAAAAAGCAGCAGAGAGGTTTTTTAAAAGATTTTCTTCTTGTTTTCAACGTGTTCCTTCCTGGTATGGGGAAAAGGGGAGAATTGAGGGGAGAAAGGGCAAGGGGACCTCCTGCTGCTTGGGGGTGAGATTATTGCTTCTGTACTCATGGCCCCTAACATAAAGGCAAAGCCCGGTGATGCGCAACCAGCTTCGCGATGTGAACCCCGTGTTTTAGCGTGCCTGGACTTCAAAAAGCATTTGCTTCTGCTGCTGAAAAGGTTAAGCAGTTTTCCTACCGAAACCCCGAGTGTGGGCTGTGAAAGAACATGTTAATGAAGAAAATTTCCCCAGGGCTGCTCTTTTATTATCACCAAAGCCATCGAGTTTCAGTTTGAGTTATTTGTATTTATTTATAAAAACAAAGATTAAATAAGTAGAACAAAAACAAAAACCTCATCCTAATTTCTGAGCTAAGCCTGATTTATTCAAACAAAGACTTTCCCTCCCCCACCCCCCCGGGGAAGCAGGTAGCTGCAGGCTGTTTTCCTCTTTGCTTTGAGAAAAAAATCTGAGTTACCGGCATGCTTCATGCACAATATATTTAAGGTTTTAAAAAAAGCCATTCATCTGCCCTTGTTGGCTGCAAAAATGAAGATTTAAAAGTCACTGGGCTGGAGGGGGATGGTGTGATTGCCTGGGGCAGGTGTAGGCAGGAGCTGCCTGTCCTGGGAGGTGCTGGCAGCAGCCTGGCCACTGGGTTCAGCCATGGTTTGGTGAAGGAGCATCTGATTTAAGAGAGAAAGAAAAAAAAAAAAAAAAAGGTATTTCTCTTTTCATGTGTTTTCACTTCCATTGCGAGAGAACTGGTTAAAAAAAACACACAAAAAAGCCCTTCAGTGGTCTTGCAGCCTTTAACGTGTTGTTTTTCTACATATTTTATGTTGTTGGCTTTTGTTATCAGTCTCATCTGCAATTTGTGGCCAATTCTGTCATGCTTTAGGCAGACATCTTGTTCCCAAAACTGTTTGCAACCTTTCTGCGACGGTACAGTCTCGAATACAGGCAAAGAAAAGCCACAGCATAACGAGAAAAAGGGTAGATTTAACCCCAAAATGATCATTTGGCCAAATTATTGTCCCAAAGGCAGGGATGAGCCCCAGGGCAGTGATGGGCAGCGCTGAGGCAGCCCTAGCCCACCCCCCCGTCCTGCCTGATCATCCTCAATTTAATTTGAATTATTTGCATTTCCCCATCCCAGGAGAAGCCAAACCCATCCCTACATAACCCACTGGATTTTTCCTGATCCCAAACAGCATTTTCCACCCTGTTTTCCCAACCATCGGCACAAAGCCATCCCAGCTAACCCGGTCAAGCCCTCCTTTTCTAAGCACGGCGTGGATTAAATCAGTTGAGCTGTTATTTACCACCGAAAATAAATGCCACCAATCTAGCACCTATTCAACATTAATAGCGAAACCAAAAAAAAAGCAAATTAATACCACAGCATGAAGGCATTTTTTAAAAATAAAATGAAAGTCATCCAAGCGCCTGATGCACTCAAAGAGCAAAGCTGAGTATGGGAGTTGATTTTGGCCACCACCAGCCTTTGTGGACCAGGGGGGCTTAAATTTGGCATTTTTTGAGGGGTGGTTAAACTGAAAGGAAAGGCTCGCAGCCATCCGCTCCCTGGGCTCAGCAGGGTTTATGGCCGGGGCAACGCGATGCTCTCCCGGGCTGCCAGAGAGGGAAGTGATGCACTCTATCCCCAGCGAACCCCCGGCTTTGAAATAACCAATTTTGGGGTTTTTCAAAGAATTAGCACACCAGGCGGGACAGCCCAGCTGGGGGAGGAATGAGCCATTGTGAAACCCAGCTCCTTTTCCTGAGGCTGCTGCTGCCGTCAGCGCCTGAGCCCGAGCCCTGCCCGAAAAAAAGCTCAAACGGTTTCCCAAAGCAGCAGCATCGAAGGGGCTCTCATCCCTCACCGGGAGTTGGGCACAATTTTGGCCTCCCCAGCGCATGGCATGGTTGCCGGCTGCCCCCCCGGGAAGGGCTGCCTTCCTCCGCCGGACCACCGCAGCCCCGAGCCTCTGCCCCTCAGGATGCTTGGGGAGAGGAGTGCCACCACGTTGCTCCCCCTCATCCAAATTTACCCCCTATTAACATCAGACACAAATACATCCTATTTTTTTGGACAGAATATATATATATCTATATCTTTTTAAAAGTCAATCTCTCTGGGCTCTCCCAATGCTCTCTCCACTTCCTGTGACAAAACAAAACACGCTTCGTTTGAAACTTATTCTTCCTCTATTTAGCGCCGAGAAATAATGACCAAAAGAACCCCCAAAAAACCCATCACCCCTCCCAATTCCAGCCAGCCCCGTCGCAGCCACTGCCCCACTCCCACACCTTCACCCCACGGGCAGAGGAAGAAGATGAGCTGAAATAACATCAGCCAGACAAAGAATCACTCATCAAGATATTGAATTTAAAATCTTGCCCGCGGAGGGCTGGATGTCAAGCTGAAGGTGAATTTCCACTTCACTATTTTCGTCCTGCTGCTGCTCAAGTCAAACGCTCCCCCCCTCCACGTCATCATTTTAAAACCAGAGTCAAAAAGCATCTAAAATAGGTAGGGTTCGATAAATTCATATTTTGACTCATCCATTTCTCTGCAGCGTGATTAAACACCCCGTCAGCCACAGTAATATTTGCCGCTCGGTGAAGGGGAGCATTAACCCCACTTGAAAGA
>NW_010289886.1:0-5522 GCF_000700745.2 Antrostomus carolinensis | reverse complement strand
GAGTGAAACACGGAGAGTGCCCTGAAATTGGGCTGTGCACCAGGCTTTTACTACACCATTTAGCACATGTAAAGAAACCAGAATATTGGACAATTTCAGCCACAAATTTAACAGTATTTCTAGGCAGCCGTGGGCTACAGGCTCCCCCTCTGCAAACACACACGGTTTTGCTGCTGTTGGAGCATCCTTTGGGCAGCCAGATGAAAGAAAATGGGGGGAAAAATGAATTAGTGGTTGATCTGATCTTGCTCCATCATAATTTTTCAAATGATGCTTGGTCTGTTCGGGAGGAATCGCCTCCTACCTTGGCAAGAGATGAGTTTTACCCAGAGCCGGTAAAATGGAAACAGTTGGCTTGGAAAATGAAACCCACCTGGAAAATCATACAGGGACTTTCAGGTGGGTTTGGTGATTTGCCTTTCTGAGAATTAATCTAAAAAAAATTAATAATTAATAACAAGCCTCAAGAGAAAATTTTGGGGCTGGTGACTGCCGTGTGCTGGGTGAAACTTAAGCCTGGAGAGCAGAAAATAGGAGTTTTCTGTGCCCTGACCCCAGCAAAGAGAGTGCCAGAGGGAAATCCCATCCCTGCTCTGGCAGGATGACCGGGAGAACTGATTCCCTTTTGGGCTGTGTCCCACCTGGGCACTGCCGGCATCCCCGGCACATCGCCCGGCTCAGCCTCTCGCCACCGCCTGAGCCAGCAGATGCCAATCTTTTTATCAAAGCATGCTGAAAACAAAACTGAGAAACAGCTTGTGGTTTGACAAGAATGTATTTACATAAAAATATATATTTTAAAAAACCTTTGGGGATGGTGAAAGAAGGCACTCGCGGTGTTTGTGAGGTCCCTGACATTTAAGCGAGGCTCACCAAGCGTGACAGCCTCACGTGTTACCCATGCTGAACCCCACATGGGACCTGCTGCCAAAGCTCCTCCTTAGGCCCAGCTTAAATTTAGAAAGGTTTTGTACTATCTCCCTATCCATTGCATCCCTCACCAGACAGAACAAACAGGGGCCATCAGGAGGAGCAAGGAATTAACTCCCAGGCATGCATAAGATAAGGGAGCTGCATCCGCTTCTTTACATTCCAGCTCAAAAAGTCAGGCAGAGCTTACAAGAAAAAAAAAAACAACCAACCAAAAAAAACCCCAAACCCAACCCAAAGCTGTGTTTTTGGCTGGTTCCCTGCTGCCAGCCATGATGCTTTGCTCATTTACTCATCACCACGATGGCACCGTGATAGCGCATGTCAAATACAAGAGCACTCGTGTTTATTTCCAGTCCTGGAAATAAATTTGTTTGCCATGCCTGTATTTATTTGCAATGCACGTACTTGTTTGCAAGGCTTGCATTTGTTTGCGATATTGTATTTACTTGCAATGTGTGCATTTGTTTGCAATGCTTGTACTTGTAAACACCAAATTATTTGCTTTCCTAAAAAAAAAAAAAAAAAAGACAGTGAGCAGGCGTTGCCTGTTCCTGGTGAGGCAATGGAGGGACTCACCAGCCAGGGACACTGCTGGTGCCATGCCCGCTGCCGCCTGGCCCTTGAATCATGGGGAGCCCCAGTTGAGCACCCTGTACAGCCTGGTGGTTTCTTTCAGCAAGCCTATTCCCTCTTTTCTGAGTCATTCTGAGATCGCTCGACATCTCTACTACACAGGCAGCGAACATTCGCTTTTAGAGCACAGACTGGCAGAGTTGGTCCGTGCAGCGGCATGCGCCGGGCACGCCTTGCCGTCTGCCGGCACGGGCTCCTCGCCAAGCAGGCACTCGGGTCTCCCTGTGTCCCAGCACTGGTGATCCCTCATGAACAGCATCGAGCTCAAGGAAATAATAATCAGCTTTGAAACCTTCCTGTTGAGCAGCTCCTGAAAGGTCTTGAAGTGCCAAAACCCTTGAGACGTGCAGATGCAGCTTTGAAGTTCAGCAGTATCTCTCCCACAACCCTGGCATCCCTCACACATCTGCAGCATCCCTCCTGCACCTTCAGCATCCCTCCTGTACCTGCAACATCCCTCCTGCACCTTCAATATCCCTCCTGCACCTTCAGCATCCCTCCTGTACCCCCAGCATCCCTGCCACATCCCTGGCATTCCTCCTGCACTACAAGCATACCTCCACACCCCCAGCACCCCTCCTGAATCCCCAGCATCCTTTCTGCATTCCCAGCATCTCTCTCATACCCGAAGTAGCCCTCCCGCAGCCCTGGTGTCTTTCTTGCCCCTCCCCAGCATCCCTTCTGCACCTGTACCCCTGACATCCCTCCTGCACCCTCACTATCCCTTCTGCACCCCCAGCATCCCTCCTGTACCCAAATCATCCCTCCTGTACCCAAACCTTCCCTCCCGCGCCCTGTCCCCACACAGCCTGCCCCAGCAGGAGCTTTTGGGAAGTGGGCTCCCAGGAAGTGCCATGACTGGGCCCTTTGGGGGACCTTTGGGGCAGGGGGTGGGGTCCCCTGGTGCTGCCAGCCCCGCTGACTCGGCCTCGGTGAGCATGGCGGGTGCACCGGCTGCGATGTGCAGAGCGATAACGGGCGCAGGCAGCCGCCTCCCCACTGCTCTGTCTGAAACACCCCGGCAGTGACTCGGCTCTGGTGGGTGTTTGGGGTGCCGAGCTCAGGGAAACTGGCCTGAAACACTCATTTCAGACCAAGGCTATGCAAATAAATGGTGTAGCAGACTAAACCCTCCCACTTGGGGTCAAACCACAGCCCATGATAGAGCATCACCAGCAGGCATCTGCCACGTGGGGCTCCGCTCCCCAAAACCCAGCACCTTCCCCATCTCACAGCCAAAGGTGGAGTGGGGTGACAGCCAGAGCAGGGGGCTGCCTTTAGCCCAGAGGAGAGGGGTCCCGGAAAGGTCATCGTCCCCAAAGCCCCCAGTGCCAACACTGGTCTGGAGCCCTCCCTTGCTTCAGCGCCCCATGAAAAAATGCTTGATCAGCACTTCTGCTGCGCCAGCTTAGCGGCTGGAAGCTACAAATAACTTCTGTCAGCTGGGGAATGGGGCTCACCGGCCTCTTTCCTCTGTTATTTATTATTCTCTCAGGAGAACATCGCTGCCAGCAGAAAACCCTTGCAGCAAGCACACCCTTGGCCTCAAGCAGGTGCCGAGCCTTCAGCCTCCTGTTCTCACCCACGAGCCAGGTTGCCACCACCATTCCCAGTGGAGCATTGCTTTGGCACATGAGCCTAACGACAGCGCAGCTCACCTGGAGCAAACAGCCCACTTTTCCATTTCCATGACTCCCATCCCTGCAAAACCCAACAGTGCCAGTGACCCTCTGGCCACCCACATTTAATAAAGGGCTTTTATTCAGAGCACTGAGAGAGACACCAGCCTCCCAAGCAGCTCCAGAAGGATGCAGGGACAAGAGGATTGTTCAAGAAAGGAGTAAATATTTCAGGATACCAGCCAGAAATTTGGACCCAAGGAGTCCTGAGCCATTATCTCAACTCTGCTACAAAAAAGCTCAAGTGTAGAAAACATTGCGTCCAGTTCTGGGGCCCCCAACACAAGAGAGACATGAACCTGTTTGTTAGAATGAGTCCAGAGGAGGCCACGAGGATGATCTGAGGGCTGGAGCACCTCTCCTACGAGGACAGGCCGAGAGAGTTGGGGCTGTTCAGCCTGGAGAAGAGAAGACTCCAGGCAGACCTTCTAGTGGCCTTCTAGTACCTGAAGGGGCTACAAGAAAGCTGGGGAGGGACTTTTTACAAGGGCAGGTAGCGATAGAACAAGGGGAAATGGCTTTAAACTGGAAAAGGGGAGGTTTAGATTAGATATTAGGAAGAAATTCTTCACTGTGAGGGTGGTCAGACACTGGTACAAGTTGCCCAGAAAGCCGTGGATGTCCCCTCCCTGGAAGTGTTCAAGGCCAGGCTGGATGAGGCTTTGAGCAACCTGGTCTAGTGGAAGGTGTCCCTGCTGATGGCAGGGGGGCTGGAACTGGATGAGCTCTAAGGTCCCTTCTAACCCAAACCATTCTGTGATTCTGTGATGAGTGGCAACTACCTCGAAAGCACCCACTGCTCCTCACCGGGGTGCCAAGCAAGCTGGTGACACCTCACCCCCCTCCCTCTCTCACAGGGCTTTGAAAAGGCGTCGGGGCTTGAGAAATATCAATACAGAAACCCAAATGCCTCCCTTGTGCGCAGGGGATGTGCAGGAGGCTGCTGGCAAGAGCACTGGCACCGGTGAGCACCAAACCTCACCCCTCCGTGCTGCCTGTGTCCAACAACCACCAAACCCTAAAAAATATTGATGTCAAAGCATCAGCACTTGTGGGTGCACGGTGTCTGCTACTGACTAAGACTGAAATCAGTGAAAAGCTCCTAATGAGAGGAGCGCTCAGTCATTGTGCACGAAAAGGGACGGCATTGGGGCAGGAGATACACGCGGTGCTGCCAGCAGCTCATCCAGGCCCTCAGGTGAAGAAAAGAAGCGGAAATAATAACAGTATATAAAGGGTCAGGAGACTTTATACACTGTTATATTTCTGCTTCTTTTCTTTATAAAGGCATACTTATCTCCTGGGATGGTTTTTGAGTGCTCAGCTGCTGCAATTAAATAAGAACAAGTCTTATGAGGAGCGGCTGAGGGAACTGGGGTTGTTTAGCCTGGAGAAAAGGAGGCTGAGGGGAGACCTTCTCGCTTTCTACAACTGCCTGAAAGGAGATTGTACAGAGGTGGGGGTTGGTCTCTTCCAAGTAACAAGTGACAGGACAAGAGGAAATGGCCTCAAGTTGCACCAAGGGCAGTTTAGATTGGATATGAGGAAGAATTTCTTTCCTGAAAGGGTTCTCAGGCATTGGAAGGGGTTGCCCAGGGCAGTGGTGGAGTGCCCATCCCTGGAGGGAGTTAAAAGACAGGTAGACATCGTGCTTAGGGACATGGTTTAGTGGTGGGCTTGGCATTGTTGGGTTTAGGGTTGGACTTGATGATCTTAAGGGTTTTTTCCAACCAAAACAATTCTATAGTTCTATGATTAAGCATTTCCCAATTTCACTCCTATTTTAGCAGCAATAAGGGTGAAGCTGAGGGTCAGCCAGCCTGGTGTAAGTGGGGGTGTTGGGGCAGGCCCAGGTCAGGTCTGGGGGGCTCTGCCCTGTCGCCCCATCCCGGCTGCCAGGTGGGCTCAGCTTTCCAGCCCAGCTGCATTTCAGCAGCAGTGCCAGGGAGCTCCTTCCTGCTGCTGCCATGGGAAAGGATGGAAAAATATTGAAAATATTGACAATATTAAGGATATGTTGAAAATGTTTCAAATATTGAAAATATTTAAAATGTTTAAAATATTTTAAGATATAGAAAAATATTTTAAAATATTTTAAAGTATTTAAAATATTTTAAAATATTTTAAAGTATTGAAACATATTTAAAATATTTTAAATGTGTTTCAATATTTAAAAAATATTTTTCAGTATCTTAAAATATTTTTAAATACTGAAAATTATTAAAATGGTTGAAATATTTAGTATATTAAAGATATTTGGGGGCGGGGGGGGTGGAG
>NW_010289885.1:0-313 GCF_000700745.2 Antrostomus carolinensis | reverse complement strand
CCTGGCAGTACTGCTGCAGAGTGCTGTGAGTCACCAGGACGCTGCAAAGTGCTCAGAATGTGATGTAGGGGCCCTCTCCTCTGTGGTTGTGGAGAGGTGAGTGATACCCTCTGGGAAACAGCTGCCCTAAACCTCACAAACTCGGGCACTGATGTGAGGATCACTGCTCTTTGCTTGAAATATTATCAGAGCCCTGTGCCTGATGAAGGACTTGCAAGTCTGGGACCTATTTACAGTCTGTTCAAGCAACACAGCTCTCTCTTTCGTAGAGTACCGCGAATGTGACACCCGGCTGTGAGGCGGGTGCAGGGGC
>NW_010289884.1:0-760 GCF_000700745.2 Antrostomus carolinensis | reverse complement strand
TGACAACCTCTTTGGCCTCCTCTTCTTACACAGAGGCTGCCTTTGAATCTGAGGCAGTGTGAAACTATTATTAAAGCCAGCCCAACTCATTGCTCTGTCAATCACTTCTCTCACCTCTTTCTTCTTGGGAACTGGGTCTGTTGGAACCCCTGTTCTCCTCCATCTCCTCCCATAAGACAAGGTCTTGCCTTCATGACAACTTAGCTGATACCTGTTCCTTGTTCCTATGTTAGTGCTCTGTGATCATAGTCGTGACATAGGGCAGAAGAGAGATGATCTGCCATGCAGTAACTCTGAGGATGAGGTGGCTTTTGCCTACAGGTTAGTCAGGATCATCCCTGGATCGGGCTGTTATATGGAGGATCCCACTGCAGTCAGGCAAAGTAGCCCTTGTTCACTCTTTACACACCCCTAACCTCTCCACCCATCAGGTGTCTTGGCTTCCCTTTGGTGGGATTGCAGGTTTGTCCTCAGGTGTCCTTGTGCTCTGCTTCCTTCCTGACATCTCTCACAGGTGCATCACCAGCCCCAAGACATGTCCTGCTCTGACAGGTGCCAGCCCTGTCTGCCCTGCCCACCCTGCCTGCCATGCCAGCCCTGCTGTCCCACCCCGCTGGCCAAAAGCTGCAACGAGCCTTGTGTCAGGCAGTGCCAGAACTCCAGCATTGTCATCCAGCCCTCCCCTCTGTTGGTGACCCTGCCTGGCCCCATCCACAGCTCTGGATGTTCTCACCCTCATAATGAAAAATTTCTTCCTTAT
>NW_010289883.1:0-236 GCF_000700745.2 Antrostomus carolinensis | reverse complement strand
CAGTGTCACCAGCACCCCAGTGCCAGTGTCCATAGTGTCCCCAGTGTCCCCAGTGTCCCCAGTGTTGGTGTCCCCAGCACCCTGGTGACAATGTCCCTGATGTCTCAGTGTCCCCAGTGTCACTGTCACCCTGCTGTCCCTGTCACCCCACTGTGGGTGTCCCTGTCACCCCGGTGTCACCATCCCTGGTGTCCCCGTCACTGCGCTGTGTGTGTCCCTGTCCCCTGGGTGTCCCT
>NW_010289882.1:0-482 GCF_000700745.2 Antrostomus carolinensis | reverse complement strand
CATGTGTGTGTACATGCATGTTATGTGTGTGCACACAGCCATGTGCACGTACACGCTCTGTACATGTGTGAGCACACGGGATTACATGCTCTGTGTGCGTGGCTAGGCGTGTGATCCATGTCCTTGCACACGCGTGTGCCCTGGTACATCCACATCTCCGTGTGTCGGGATGCCCAGCTCAGGGGCAGATCCGTGGTGCTTTGGGGGGGCAGCTCTGGTGTCCCTTTGTCCCCAAGGTGTTGGGGTCCCCACCCGACCCCCCCTCACCCCTCCTCGGTTCGGCAGGGACCCTGCGCGTGGAGCTTTTTTTTTCTGGACCCGCTGCGCTACGACGACGGCCCCTACGAGGCCGGGGGCGAGAAGGACCAGGACCCCTCGCTCATCCCCGTGCCCGCCAACAGCTACTTGGGTACGGGCACGGCAGAGCCTGGGCACGGTGGCACCACATGGCACAGGGGACCCCCCCTCATCACTGCCATGGG
>NW_010289881.1:22489-38134 GCF_000700745.2 Antrostomus carolinensis | reverse complement strand
TTGGAGAAGAGGAGACTGAAGGGTGACCTTACTAATGTTTATAAATATATAAAGGGTGATTGTCACGAGGATGGAGCCAGGCTCTTCTCAGTGACAACCAATGATAGGGCAATGAGTGTAAGCTGGAACACAGGAGGTTCCACTTAAACTTGAGAAGAAACTTCTTTATAGTGAGGGTGACAGAGCCCTGGAACAGGCTGCCCAGGGAGGTTGTGGAGTCTCCTTCTCTGGAGACATTCAAAACCCACCTGGACACCTTCCTGTGTAATCTCATATAGGTGTTCCTGCTCTGGCAGGGGGATTGGACTAGATGATCTTTCGAGGTCCCTTCCAATCCCCAACATTCTGTGATTCTGTGATTATTTCTCTTATATATGTCTTAAGGAGACCTCCTTGGAGATCATTAATTTCTACAACGTGTATTGAGAAAAGAAGTCCACAGGGTTCAGGGAGAAGCGATAAGGGAGATTTTTAATATACTTCCTTTTCTGCTTTTGGTTGTGGTTCATATAAGCAATTATTATGATGCTAAATTCACTCCATTCAGCATGGTGGGAATGTTACCTAGTGTCACTAAAGAGTATTTAGTCTGATTCAGCCCCATAAGCCCCCCACCACATGGAAGCTAATTGAGAGGATAAGGGCAGACTAAGACACTTCAAGCTCCACTCCTGTGGGTTTGGGGAGAAACAACATATTTAAACATTCCAGCTACAGTTCCCTTGGCAACGTACATAACAACAACTCGGTAAAACTATGGGTTTCTGTTTTCTTAACCCTTCAGGACATTTGACTGAATGAATACTTCCTTGAGGAAACAGTTCAGTCAACCAGATATACTCAGTCTTAAATCCAGCAAGCCTTTTCTCCTTACAAAAACAACAGCAGTTGAATTCCATGTCAAACTGATCTCCTCCCCTAGCATTAAAGGGTTTAATTCAAACACACACATATACCATTAGCAAACCCTCCGTAGAAGTCTGCATGAAAAAAAAAAAAAAAACCACAGTAAAAACCAATCCCAGAGCATCAATGTTTCATGTCATTATAAAGTCCCTGTAGATCAGAGGACACAAAAAAAAAATACACAAAAAATTCTATAAAGCACATAAGTACTCTTAAGAAACAAAACAGTGTTAGCATTTGTGTAGATTGTAGAACACAATATTGTTCCTGTCAGTTACAGCAATAATAATGTTGATAGCAACTTTATAATGATTCCTCTCGGAATTTAAAATACTTCATAAATATTAACTAATACTATGAAATAATAAGATTACCCCATCTTTGTGAAATACATGAGATCTGCCCCCGAGTTTATTCCACTGCCCAAGGAACAGGAGTTTCTTGTGATGTTAAGCACATCTGCTCTTTAGCTGTGGCCATTCCTATCACACAGAAGTTTGGAAGAGGAACCTCCAGCTGAATGCATGTGTAGGGTGGCAGAAGTCACCAGACATCTCCTGCACCTCACAAAGAGCTGGTGTAGATTTTGGGTTGTCATTAGTAGGCAGAATTAATGAACATGACTAATAGCTGCAACACCAATAGTTTTCTGCAGGTTTATTTAAGACAATGGTCTGTCCCCTATTGTCTTCCTCCGAAGTTTAGCTTTATGAAAGCATTAAAACCTTTACCCTAGGTGGTGTCATCACATGATATGTAGTAATTGTCTGATGAGAATGTTCCTCAGCATACAAGAAGTGACCCAATCTACCTTTTTAGGAGAGCAGGATAAACCATCAGTACCTATGATAAACCTATAACTAACTATTCATTAACTACCAGCACACTGATGCACACTTACTTACACAAAGGAAGAGACTGAAGCTACAATACTAAATCAGGGATCAAACAGATGTCAGTTCAGCCTAAAGCAATTACAGTTCATAACCTAGCTTTTTCCGCTTTTCTTTCTGTAAGCTTTAATTTTTGTTATTTTCAAAAGGAGCCTGCATGACCCTGCCTTAGATCTTCCACCCCATGATGGTGAGGCACCTTGTTGTATTTTGTAGTTTCAAGCAGATACAAGAAAGAGTAAGTAGACCTATAAAACTGTTGAAGGCTCTTTAGCCTTGAACATCTAAGGCTCCATCGCTCCAGCATTGCTTTCCATCAATGGAGAGTGCTCACCTTCTCTGCAGCAGCTCCTATGTAAATCACTGGGAAGCAGACAGCACCCCCCCTCCACCCTCAGCCTTAGCTCACAACAGTTTGTTAAAGATTATGCAGGATCCTTGCTAACGCGTGGTTGCCAGGGCATCCGTGTTCCCTAGCCAACTACTATGCTAAGATTTTACTGGCAGCCATCCAGCTGTGCTTCATTTAGGAACCTCTGCTATAGTAAAGGATGTGCTTTCCCCATCTACTAGAGAAATAATTCCATTTGTTGCTTGTCTCCTAAAGACCCTAACCATTTGGGGAAGCAGTAACTTTTCACAGAGGACTGTAAGACAGGGAGCCTCTCTTCTCCCTGTTCTCTACAAAACAGACTTTAAATCTTACTGGAGAGAGCTTGGATTTTGCACTAACCCAGCTAGTCCAGATGCTAGACAAATCAGTGGGGCACTGTGCCCACACCAGCACAGCCACAGAGCCACACATGGTGATACCTTCCACAACTGGGCTTGTAACTCTTCATTTTGTTCTGTGCAATGTGGTGGTATTGTCTTGCTTGGGAGGAGAGAGGGTGTCTTAGCATGTGCTGCTGTTTCTACATAGCCTATTTCCCTAAAGATTTTACAGCATCACAGCAACACAAATCCCAGCTAACAATCCTTTCCTGTCAAGTTTTCTTGGGCTAACTGCATTTAAGATGGAAGGAGTATGATGGCACTAGATAGCTATGAAAGGGCCTTGCCATTTCAGTTAGTGTTGGTGACACCCAAAGATGTAGCAGTGCTATGGCCAGTTCCAGGCTGGACTTCTGCCCAATGGCCTGAATGGGCTTTGGTTACAGAAGCTGATTGCAGGATACAAGGTGCCAGCAGCACAAACTCTTGCCATTGCAGCAGTACAGCCCAGAAAGAGCCCAAGGCCAGTGCCCAGACAAGCCAGAGGGAGGGTCACAGCAAGAGGACAGCTTGACAGGTTTTTATTGCTCATGCCATGATTCTTCTGTCTGTTAAAGCTTCCAGGGTGTCACTGCTCTTGAATTTCTTCTTGCTAGAACAATTAATGAAGTGCATTTGTGCCCTTAGCACTGTCTCATGGTAACTTTATAGTAGCATTCATACAATAAGTGCTAGATAAAGAAAGGAGCAGGGCATCCAGATGGAGATAGGATTTACTGGGTTGTATATTCCTGCTTTCCCCAAAGCAGAATAGGGTTCCACACACTAAGAAAAGGATAATTTAAACTGAAAAAAATCAATAAAAAGCAGATGCCACCATCACTTGAGCTCCCACTAGTAACTCTAACGACTGCTGCCTGTATGTCAGTCCTTTATCTGAGAATTAATCCAATTTAAATTACATGTACCCTGGAATAAGCAAGTGGAATAGGCATGGAAAGTTTCCTTTTTCAAGCTCTTTATTTTGAAAAGGCAAAAAATAGAGCCCTGTGTTTAAGACTAGGAGAGCTGTACAAATTTGAGATTTGAGGGTGTCTTTACAACCTTAGGCAATTTGTTACAATGGCATCTGTATGATTTTGCTAATTTGGGCAGCAGTTCACAGTCAAATCCTCACAGCCATTTTATCCATACTACTTATGGGTTAGTTTACACTCTGGCTTTAGCCTGGGAGAAGCCAACCAGGTTCTCTAGGCAGGGGAAGTCAAAACAAATTAAACACCAGGTCACATTTAAGGTTTCTCACTGCAGGATGCATAAGCTTCACTTCAATCACTATTCTGAGACTGCAAGCACAGTCTTGAGGACAGACCAGATGCAAGCAAGGTCTAATTCCCAAAGGATTAAAAGGTATGATTTCAGATCTAGTTAGGGAAACTTTACCATAGGTTGTAACAGATGAGCTAAGAATGATACGCATTGTTAGCACAAAAGTAGAGATTTTTGCACTCTAAGGCTGCCTTAGCTATTACTTGAATGTGCTATATAATAGAAGTAGCTAATCCCAAAGACATATATCAGACTAGTTAACGGACTAAGGTGCATTGTCACTGAACTAAATTTTTTTATATCTATTAAAAAATACATATACATGCATAAAAATACATAAGAATTTATATATATATATGTTTATTGCTTCTGATTGATAGCACCTGAACTCTTTAAGATCCAGTCTTGAGAAAGGAAAACACTGTATTTGCAATTCATTATATCTCCAGAGATATAGTAAATACTGTGCTATTAAGTAAATATGTAAGAGGCCAGAAAAGCAATGTAATAGCAAAAGAAAAGATGGCAGATGAATTATAGAGCTACATCAAGCCTTATCCAGATACCACCCAAGAAGGCCTGATCAGTATTCAGCCCTCAGTATTGCACCTATAGCTTTAGCATTTCAGACCTTAAAAAAAAACCAACCCTAAACCCAAGAATTTGGCTTTTGTTCACTGTGTGAAAGGGGAGTGTGTAGCTCCTCACATAGTCCCACAGGACATGCAGAATTCAGTGACTCGCTCTGTACAACCTTTCACTGGAGGAATGTGCAGGCAGCAGAAGTATTTGTGATACTAATTAAAGATTAGAAAACCCTCATTTAGGAAAATGACCCTTGGCAGGGTATTTCAAAATAAACTAAACATATTTCTGTCTAAAGTGATGGAAAGGGCTGTATTTCTCAACTTAGAGAAAGGGGATTAAAAATGCACCCTGGTTGGGGTGAAATGGGTTATAAAAATGAGACATAAAGCATTTTAATTCAGTGCTGACAAGGGTCCAAACTAAAGAATGGTCCTTTAGTCTAAGGACTGAAAAAATAACAGACACCTAGATAGAATAAAGACTCATTTAATATAACAAGCTATTAAAAAAAATGTTATCCCTCTTCCTAAAATACAGCAATGAAAAAATGTCACTCTTTTTGTCACAATTAAAAAAAAAAAAAGTGAAAAATGTTATAACCAATATTACGGATAAATGGAACATAACCTATAGTTAAAGCACCAAAGTTTACCAAAAGAAAGACTTCTAAAATTTAGACAATATTTTGAGACCATATTGTACCCAATCCTAAAACTTGGAACATTTTGACCAACTTAATTTTGTATGGACCTTCTCAGAGTAGGGGGAAAAAAAAAATCAAAGGTAAATTAATAGGGTATCTGAAAAGAAAGATCTGCATAACTTACAGTTTTGCTGATGAAAAGTAATGCACAGAGCCTGAGCTGATATTAATAAGTGTACAAAATAATGTGTTATCCCTAATTGTATATATAAGTGTTGGCTATACTTATTTTTTTTTTGGAAGTACTGTTGTCATGGTTACCATTAAGCTGTCTTTATGTTTTAATATGCCCTGTTTTGTAAGGTTGAGGTTCAATTCAAGTTCATAGGAAGCACATCAACTGAAATTTTCAGATGTGGTCTCTAATTTAATGCGCATCATTTTTTGAGAGGCCAACTTGAAATACTTTTGGCATGATTTTAAGAGATGTCAAGCACCTTCAGATGCAGCAGAAGTCAATGCCCTGTATGCGGTGACTGAGTTATGAATAATCTGTCAAACAGCACAGTCCATAACAGTCTTATTTTAAAAAGCTATAAATCTATTTCTGTTAGTATAGGGAATGTTTCTGTACTCCTACTGGAGCAGGCTGAACCTACTACCTTAGACACTAAATGAACAATGTGTCATTCTCTCAGCAGCATTTATTTATTTGTCTGAAGCTATAGGAATGTTTGACTTTAATGTTGTAAAACATAACTCAATTCCTGTGTGTAATGTAAATAATCCAATCCTTTTGCTCCATTGAAATTGAAAACTCCATTTCCCCTTTTCTCTTGCAAATTTCCTCATGTTCAAATGTTGGGGGAGTTGAAAGGCATTTTGCCTTTTGTAGTTCCTTTTAAAACCTTGAGGTTCAAACCAAAATACTGAGACACTGCAATAAACTCAAAAACTCCTATCCAGGGTAACTAAGAATTAGCTGAGGTAACTCTGTGTGGGGTTTGCATTGTCCCCTGCAGGTATACCCAAAGAGTCAAACTGATGTTTAAACACCCTTTTTGCTTTTCTACGGAAACAGATGGACCTGCTCTTCAAAATAACCTCTTTCTTTATGTTATTAGCCTTAAGAAAACCCTTTTCACCACCTCCACCATGCCACCTGGAACTGCAGAAGACTCCAGGAATGGATCTTTCCTTGCCTTCCTTTTTCTCAATTTAGTTTTAGCTGAGCAACATGGCAAGGAGATGTTGATCTTTTTTGTAGTACAGTGCACAGAAGTGGAGCCTGCTCATAGAGAAAGGAAACTTTATGGTAAAGTTTCACTATACTAACTTCTCTATGAGCATATTACGTCCAATTTAGAATTAACTTTAATACCTCTTTCTTTTCTCTTTGGTATAGAAACAGGAAAGGAAAGGTTAGGGGAGAAGTTCTAGAGCAGTGTCTCTTTGTATTCTAGGTTCATCTTTTGCATGGTCTTTCTGCTTCTAGTATTTCTAGTTCTTGACCCCTTTTCTCTCAAGGATGGGCACAGGCAAGTTAGCTGCACCCACTGTGTTCCCCATGGCAGGTCTTCCTCTGGCTTCAGCATGCATATTCTCCTAGAAGTGCTCGAAGACTTTTGTTTCTTTTTCTCTTGATTGCTGGGCTGTTAGTTTCTTTGATTTGCTTTCTTTCCTTAATGAAATGATCCTTGGCGACAACCCTCTGCAGTGGGGTGACCCAGAAGCATCTCTTTTGAGATTGTCTCTACTCATTCATACATCTCACAAGTACATAGGATGCTATTGCTAAAAAAAAAAAAAAAAAATTAAAAATGCCCTTTCCAACAGCTACAGAAGATTTTTGAGGCACTAATTTATTCAAAAAGGAAATTCAACGTATTGGACACAAAATGTAGCATAAACCACAAAGAGAACCAGATCAGCATTTGTGTTGTATGAATATATGCACGATCACCCATGTGCCTATGTACACATATACAGCTTTGTGTCACATCTGTGTTGGTATTGTCACAGAGACACATAATAAATGTTATCATGGGCTTTGGAAAACAAATTCCCACCTACACATTATTTATCAAGTTAATTCATTAAGCCATTCATCTATCTTTTGGGGACACATTCAGACATATAAGTAGGGCTGATATGTCTCTGTGTGGATGCGTGTATTTGTAGTACTCAATTGCTTTTTTTTTTTTTTTAAATCAAATATCTCAACATTATTTCATTATTTGATTTCACAGTGTGTTTTCTTTATGGCTCTTCACCTATTTTGTTACTAAATGGGCCAGTAAATTTTAAGCTTTTTCTCCTAAACCCTAGAGTTAAGCATCATCAGAGAGCTGAAGATGAGTTGTGGGCAAATTGGATTGAAGGAAGACTCTTTGGTCCCTGTTTCCAGTTCCAGTGTATGTTCAGATGAGTGGAAAATGTTTGCTGCTAACCTCAATGCACAGCTTCCAGTTCATTGCACATGTGATACATTTCCGTGCACTTGATGATGTGGTCTGTGATCTATGGAAAGAGGAAAAGAGCTCCGAGATAAACTCCAGATGCACCTATTTGTTATGCTGTGGGCTCTGGAGGCCTCGAACCATGCAAAATAGCATTTCAAAAGTCACTTTCTAGGCCATAGCATTAGATGGTGGTGATAACATCTCTAACCAGGCTGCCTTTGCAGAGAAAGGGTCACCTGCTTTCACACTATGTTAAACACTGATCAAGAGACTGTCTGGCATTGCAGGCTAAGCCTTCTCCTCTAGTGACTAAGTTTACAGTATAGATGCGTGCGAATATTTTTATCATGAGCCCATGCTTTTAAACATGTCATTAGCAAAGCACCAGCAGGGGGCCAGAAAAACAAAGACTACTTTTTGATTTGTTCATTAAAATCAAATAATTATTTAGAGACTACCTGATAAAACTCTGTACTTAAAAAAAAAAAAAAAAAAAAAAAAAGGTTCTCATTCTGCCTACTTGATGTTAAATGGTAAAACAGCACAGGAGTTAAAATATCCTGGAACCCTATATCATCTTCATTATCTTCACTGGTGAAGTGAGTGAGTGAGTGGAGAGGTGTGAAATTCCAGCAGAGAGGAACATGCTGTTTTAAGAGGAAGTGCTGACATGCAGGCTACAATTAGACAAAAAATGACTGCTGACATTTAAAAATCATTACAGAGAGGAAATTGTGAGTGTAATTATGTCATCATTGACACTGTTCAAGTATGCTGATGCATTTTTGCTGATCAAAATCAAGTGTTTATATTTGTAAATAGAATGCACTTAGCAACTCTATCAATGGAAATGTTCTAGTGAAGAACTAAGGAAAATGGAACCAAGTCACTTTGACAAAAACTTCTTTTTCTCCTTCTTGTTAATTTTGATTTCAGGATGGTTTCTTGCTAACAAAATTGTTTCTCATTATTATTTTGGATGACTGACTGGGTTTTGTTTATAGTGTTTGGGGGTTTTTTTTTTTGCACAGAACAGTAGGAACAGCCATTCTGGAGCAAGCCAAAAGTCTGTTTTGCCAATATGTATACTATGGCCAACAGTGGCCAACAGTAGATGCCTACGGAAGGATATAAGAGAAAAGTAAGTATATAATGATATTAGCTACACTAGTTTCCCAGCTTCCAAAATCTGCTGCTCAGGGACTTCACAGACCGCTCAAAAACATAAGAATAATGAAGTCTTTCTGACTAGTTTTAAAATAGTCTGCTACTGGAGTCAGTGCAAAGGGAGACATGATGTCAGCAGGTAGCAGAACATGAAGTTGTTATCCTTTACTTGGAGGAGTTTGCTGACTGTGCAAATCCTGAATTCTTGGGTCTGCATTATTTATCACAGTTCTGCCTTAAGTCCAGTTAGAAGTTGTTTACAAATGACATATTATCATTCAATGACAGGGACAAGTGACCAATCTATGATACACACAAATGTTCAGTTCAGAATGGACAAAATATGTGAAAGGATATGTTTCGGGCTGATTCCAAAACTAGATTTATTTTTTTTTTCATCTTACAGTTTTGGGACATTATACATAAATACACTTTATAAATGTGAAAGCAGAAGTGTTTACAAAGGCTCTTGATGGAATTAAGGAGAGGTCTTGGCTTCTGCAATGAAATGTCCGCAACAAAAAAATGTCTACAAATGCTAGCCCTCCCGAGGATGGCATTTTGTTCATAGTATTCTGGAATGCCATTTGTGGTGGAAATTAAGAAAAAGACTAAAATTGTGAACAAGATAAAGGATGCTTAACAATGAGATTCTCCATATTATCAATACAGTTATTCTAGAAGGCTTTGGCAGAAACAGAAATATGAATATTGGATGTCAACTATTCAGGTTAAAACTAACTACTCCAGTTAAAACTAACTGCTCCTCAAGCCTGGATCTACTGAGCTCTAAAATTCCCCTCAGTATCTCTCTGTTATTTTTGTAAGAAAGAAATAGTCCTCTGCTTATTGACTTTGCCCTTTGGGAATGGGATTTTTTACAATCTACCTATTAATTTTCTGTGTATCCCTCTGCAGACATTTTTTTCTTCTTTTGACATTGGGTCCATCAGTTTCCATCAGTATCCCTGTTTCCCAGATGTCAAAACATATATCCAGTCAAATTGTGTTACTAGAGTAATGTCAAGCAACTCTATAGTCACCACATCAGCAAAAGAGCTGCTTTCATTATGTCATTTTGTAATTGGATTAATACTGTAATTTATTTTAAAGTGATAAGGATTTCCATCTCAAAACACAGAATTCTTTGTACCATTAAAATAGTAGAAATCAGTAGTTAGGGAACAACCCACAGTGGGTGTCTTGGGAGAGGCCAACCTCACAGGTATTCTGGATGGCTGCTTATTGCAGCAGGGAATACTGAAGAACCCATGAAAAAGTGGGACACAGAAATAGGTAATAAGGTTTAATAATGTATAAAAAGATGACAGAAAGAAGAATAATATTATGTTACTGTGTTTTATATTATAACATTTATTTATAAGACTGCTTTCATCTTTACCTCCCTTTTCATTAATTCATACCTTTCTAGATTTATTTTCTCTTTGGAATCAGGGTTTTCCATATGTTATCTTAGTGGAAAGTTTATTTAATTACTGATTGTGACAAGCTAAAAAAAAAAACATTTTTACTGTTCTCTGCTTGTTTTTGAAAGATGAAAGTTGAAAAAAACCTCCTCTTTCTCTGCACATTAAACCGGTGCCACACACTTACTCTTTTTAAACTCATCATTCAGAACAGCTGAACTTTGAAACTTGGCAACATCTAATAATTTTTTTAGTAATCTATCTCTAAGTGGATTGGAAAGACATTACTTTGTCTGAAATCTTAATAAACACAAGATTGACAGAGTACTGCTGTGTATCAGGACTGTCAAGTAGTTAATCATTCCTACCAAAGGGAGGTGAACAGAAATCAGTACCGATGGACAGCTCTGTATAGTCCACCCAAATGTGAGGGATTCAGCACCAGTCCAAAAGCAGAATTAGAAGGGGCTGTGAGAGGTCCTCTGGTGCATCCTCAGTGAAGAGTCAAATCTACGTGGTTTTGCTTTTAGCTTAATGATGATTGTGTTTTGTGGTAGACTTTATTATTTTTAATTTTATTTCTTTGTTAAGACAGTGATGAGCATTCCACAACTTCCCTGAGAAAATGTATATCTATCTTCACTTCTGCAGACCTCTACCTTTACCTGACCTGAATCTTCCTTGACATTACCTCTTTAAATACCCACCATGCAGTTCTTTTGCAGGATGAATCTTTCAGTCTTTGAGGATAGCCCCTAACAAAGCTTCTAGCCTCTGTAACATAGCAGTCTGCATTTTCGTTAATTCACTTGGCAAGCACAAGTGTCAGTATCAAGGTATTGCTGGGTTCTTTGTAGGAGGCAAAAGGAAAAAAACCCACTTCCCCAAATGAGACACTGCATCGGCACTGAAAATAGAAAAAATACTGTAAGCAGTAAAAAAAATGGAAGTCCTTGGAAACTGGAGGGTGTTTCCTTATATTTTCTGCATTCCACAATATTCTGTATATTTTATGCTTTCACTGCAAAACAATTTGTCAGTCTCTCATTTGCCCAGACATTGTCTATATAACATAATGCAAGTCATGAGCTGCTGCTCTGATAGCCCGGTCCTGTAAGCTGTCTCCATGTAAGCATCAAGGCCCCCTTCAACAACAAAAAAATCTGTTTTGCCAGTCTTCCCTCAAACCTCCCCTCTCATCACAGTGAGGTGTGAGATTCAGAATTTGGTGAAGATGAGTAAATGCTAACATTGAAAGACACCTGCAGTATTGTTGTCTTGCACTGTGTATTATTAACAAAGCCAGTGCAAATACTAATTGTAGTAACTGTTTGTATTGCCACGCAAACCCAATACACTGTTCAGAAGTGTGATTCTACTAAAGGATTTTGGGTATAGCAGTAGAAGAGACTATGCAGTAGTTATAGTCATCAATGCAATCTCATATGAGTATCTTTGATGATATGGAATGATCTACCTTGTCAGCTTTCAGGGAGCAAATTTTAAGCCCTTTAATCTCCATTGCAAAGAATTATCTATTCAGTTTGTCTTTTCTCATCACCATACCAAGGTAGGGGATTTACCAATACACCTAAAACAATGGAGCTCTGCTTCTTTATGCTATTGCTATATAAATGTTAAATAATAGTAACAGAAGAGAGTGTTGCCTGATTTTAGCAAAACATACTGTAATGAGAATAATTATTCTTTGATCCATTGGGGTTTGAAAGGCTTCAGCTGAACCTTCAATGCAGTTACACTGTCATAAATTAGACTATAGCAATCAGTTTCAAAAACTGTTAAATCTTTCAATTACATTAATATAATATGCTATTTCTGCTGTACAATGAATTAAATTAATGTATGACCAAGGTGTAGATAAAAACATGCAGCAGCAAGTCTGAAGGCCACACTGGATAAAATAAGAACAATTTAAAATGGAATAATGTGATTTATCAACTAAAGATTTTCAGCTATTAAAAAACACATTCTCTTCCCCAACTGTCAAGTCCAACCAAAAAGAAAATCAGCAAATCTGAAAATATGGGAGCAGAATAAGAATCCAGCAAAAAATGGTAAGAAAGGAAAAAGATAAGACACTATCCAAATTTCATTGTTAAAACATTTTTGCTTCTGAAAATACTGGTAATTAGCACTATTTAATCAGGTTTCATTTGTTAAATTTAAATTGTTACACATATGAAATAAATTATGCGACCTGTAAATCTTAAGTACGTTGTTACTTCAGATAATTTTATGATCATTTTGCCTCAAATCAGTGAAACATGTTTTTATATTTTAGAGTTGATCAGAGCTGCTAACACTTTGAATATCATGTCCTGTTGGTACATTTTGATATAACTGAAATCATTAATTGTAATCTTTTGATTACTGAGTTTTAAACACTAGTATCCATGAACCAAAAAAATATATCAGTATTTAGATGTAATATGATTTTAATACTTCATGCAGCAATTTCTTCTGGTAAAAAACTGGAAATAATTATGCAAGCATGAATCATTCATACATCAGGGTTTTAAGTCCATCACAACAGTGAAGCGGGTTTAGATTTAGACACAGATGCAGAGGAGATTGTATAGTTACGACCTGCAGTTGGCAGAAGCAGCATTTGTAGTGAAACAGATGAGGAGGCTTGGGTATTTTAATGCTAGGGCATTTGTAAACCAGGTAGGTCCACCATGCTCTGATACTGTAATTCAGTATTGTTTGTAGACATTCAGACACTGCATCAGTTTATGCCAGCTGAATGTCTGGTTTCTTTTAGCATTGGTTCATTCTCTTTTGCTTTTAATTAAATATTGAAAGCAGACATCAGCATCCCTGGTGAAAGCAGTCCTAACAGAGGGACTGAAAGAACCATTAATCAGACATATGACAAGGTACTGGCCACTGCTAAGTCTTCAGCTTAAGAATCAGGTCCAGTGGTAAGCACAGGCCTTCCAGAAAATTGTTAAGTGACAGGAGAGAGTGCTATTAAAGGAGAGTTCTGAGAAGAATGAAAAATCTAGAAAATCATAGAATGGTTTGGGTTGGAAGGGACCTTAAAGATCATCCAGTTCCAACCCCCCTGCCATCAGCAGGGACACCTTCCACTAGACCAGGTTGCTCAAAGCCTCATCCAGCCTGGCCTTAAACACTTCCAGGGAGGGGGCATCCACAGCTTCCTTGGGCAACCTGTTCCAGTGTCTGACCACCCTGACAGTGAAGAACTTCTTCCTAATATCTAATCTAAACCTCCCCTCTTTCAGCTTAAACCCATTTCCCCTTGTTCTGTCATTAACTGCCCTTATGAAAAGTCCCTCCCCAGCTTTCTTGTAGGCCACTTCAGGTATTGGGAGGCCACTATAAGATCTCCCCCGAGCCTTCTCTTTTCCAGGCTGAACAGCCCCAACTCTTAGAAGGTAAGATTGAATGATTGGAAATAATTAGCATGCAGAAGAGATGACTGGGATAACAGTCCACATGCACAGAAAAGACTGGTATAAAAGTGAAGAAATGTGCTTACCAGATAAGGAGAAAAGTGGGAACAATGTAATTGTCAGCAAGAAAGATTTGTACCAGACATTAGGAAAAGCTTTCTAATGCTGAGAACCAGCTCAGCCACAGCTGGTTTTTTGAGAAGCTATGGAGGTGCTCCATTACAGAGGTTTTAAGAACAGGCTGGACTAATGTCAATCAGAAATGAAACAGAAGCAGCAGGGCCTATACTTGTGCAGTTCCTTTTATGTCCTCAGCATCTTAAGCTTTCTAGGATGCCAAAAGTGCTCCAAACTCCTGCTAATCTAGAAGTTCTTGCAAGAATCAGCATTCAGTAATTCCCCGCTGCTCTGCACCCTAGGAAGTGGTGGTATTTTTGTTGGGACAATACACAGCTCCCTAACAAGTATGCTGAAATGAGGTACTTCCCTGATCAGTGTGCTGCTGCCATTGATCTCATACCTATGCCCAGTGTACAGCTCTAGTTTATATTATTTAGCAAGGCTGTAGTGCTGATCTTTTAAATGCCTAAATCCTAATTATACTTGGACCTTACCATGATGTGTGTGCCAGAACTTACAAACACCAGAAGTTATTCTTCTGTTGGTGTCAGTCATATCTTCAACAAAAATTGAAATATTTCCTGACTGACTGAGGTGTGAGAAAACTGGAGTGCCCTCTCCTCACAGAAAGATAACTCACAAGTGATGCCACACAAAAGTGTGCAGTCTTAGACCGAGGCAAAGCTGGTGTAAGTGCATGATCTTCACTAGAACCTAATTGCCTCTGTAAAAAGGTGGGATGCTGCAGATTTTTTGCAGCCCTGGTTCTGGGTGTCTTGAAAGTTTTCACTGTGCTCTTCAAATATGCCACTCCACAAAGCAAATTTCACTTTGTGCTTCAGTGTGATCCTGGAAGCTGATTCATGCCTTGTGCCTATTTTAAGATCAGGCTCGGCTCTTCCCTAGACTTCCTTACAACAGCAAGCCAAATTCCCTTCAGTGCCACATTAAAATTGTCTTAGCTCTTGGGTTACTGGGTCTAGTAAGTAAGTGAAATTAAAAAGTACCAAAAAAAAAAAAAAGACAAATAACTAAGCCTCAAAATAAAAGATGTCTTTGTTTTTTCCATCTGCATTTAATTCAGTATTTCAAGACACAAAATAAAGATTTGGGTAACAAAGTCCATAGGTGGTATAAACAATATCATGGCATCTCTTTTTCTCCTTTAAGAGAATGCCTAACTTCCTGCCAAGTAGAACTCTAGAGCTGATCACAGGAGAGATCCACCAACCTACTTGTCTTGCTGGTTGAGTGATATAGCGCTTTATTTCACTGTAGCTGAACATCTCCGACAGCCTGTTTTCAGCAGTCACTTTGTACATGAGGTTTTAGAAAAGCTGTTCAAATAATTGTAGAAAAAGTAGGAACATGCCATGAGTATACTTGTAGGTAAAACTAAGAAATACTATGTTTTGATTTGGGCAGGTTAGCTACAAGCTTTGCAACTGGTTTTCAAAGTACGTTTTTCAAAATAAAAAATCCTCACTAAATGCCTCTTGAAAGAGTAAACAGGCAAAGCAGCTTTGAGCTTCACTTTGTACTTCACTTGCAATAGTTCTCTGACCAAACCTCACACCTCCCAGCCTCTAACACTGTACAGGTCACCACAGCATACTGCTACATGCTATAACCTTGCCCTGCCATTCATGCTTAATGTGGTCACGGCCTGGTTTCTTATGGCGTGCTGGGAATCCTAGCCAAATTTCATTGCTAACGGGAAAAAGTCAGCCTGACAAACTGAGTATCTCCAGCGCAAGCAAAGGAAGACAGAGTTGCTTTTTTACTCCAAAAAATATACATATACACACACACATATGACACACTCATATATATGTGTGTATATATATATATATATAGATGCATAATATCTTGCTAGGTGAAGGCTTCTTTATGTTGTATTTAAGACTTACAGTGTTCTTCTGAGAAAAAAGCAATCATTCCCCTTGTCAGAGAGCT
>NW_010289881.1:17862-22467 GCF_000700745.2 Antrostomus carolinensis | reverse complement strand
CGAGTGAGCCGTTAGAGGCATGTGATCTTTCAGCTGCGCAACATCCCATTCATCATATGCTTCAGAAATGTAATACATAAAGCTGCAAAAAACAGAAGCTGCAGAGGCAAGAAAAATCAATTAGCAGGAAAGCCCATATACGAAAAAAAGCCTGCACAGAATCACCACAGTCCCATTTTGAATTTCCTAAAGTTACCCCCTGCCTCCTTTTGCGTGATCTTGGGACATATTCTCTATATTAGGATGAGAGGATAGGAGTCTTCTAGTCCCCTAATTAGGCACTGATAATTTAGCAGAACACTGTGGGATTCAAAGTATAGAAGGTAGCTCTAAACACAAAGTTAGGGCTTTTATATTTTTTTTTCCACACCCCTGCCCCACCAAAAATTTCAGATATGGCAAGCCTCAGTGTTAGGAAAGAGGCTGTTATAGTTTGCAAATAGTTTCCGTCCTGGAAGAAGGCGCACCCAAGAGAATGTAAGCAATGCACACTGCACTCTCAGTTACAGTGGCATAAATTAGGATCAATTCCACTGAGGTCAGTACAGTTATATCGGTGTGAGACACATGAGGATTGAGCCCGATTAACCGCAGTAGAGTTAATTCTCCTGTAAGTCAGAGCAGAATCCAGCCCCTAGCTTTCAGCTGGACTCTGTCCACATAGTGGGCCAAATCTGGCTTTGAATTTCCAGAGATAAATGTGGATGTACTGATTTTATTTGATGTAATCCCAATTACAGTAGTGCAAATTTTGGCCCAGACACTATTTAAAGTTCAGGCACAGAGCAGTGGCCAGCAGTTGAGGTCCCATTGTACTTTGGCCTAGGTGGACTGGAACATTCAGAACACAGACTGCAAAAGTATTCCTGCGTGCTTTGGTGTACCGTGGTTCAGACCTATGTTTGATCACAATTATTTTGCACGTTGATGGAGGCAGCAATTCCAGAAATAAAGCAGACATGTAGAATGCACTTATCTACCTAGTTCCTCTCCCACCTCCAGGAATATTTTTTGACTTGTTAACTACTGGAACCTGATCTTCATCTAATATAGGAAATGTGTAATGGTGATACCAGTGACCTTAGTGAAGCGCAAGCTGTGAATAGCCCTGGAGAAGCTGAGCAGCCCAAAATGACAGAAATGCTGGTATGCCAGCTGTTTACTTCTACTGCAGGTGAATGTCTTAGAAATTTAGAAATTGAAACCAGTTGGAGTATACTCAACCCAATCTTCTTTAATGAGAAAATGAAAGAAAAGCAATAAAACACAAGAAGTGTAATGACCACATATACTAACATGAACAGCAAAGATGCTTCCGTCAGTGGCAGGAGCAGTGACATAGGCAGTGGCAGAAAGGCAGAGCTTAGCAAAAGGCTACAGAAACACTGGTGCAAGCCATAGGATTTAAATGGGCACTCAAGGAAGAGGAAGACAGTCCTGTTTGATGGAGAGGAGGAAGCAGCAACAGCTCAGGGTGCTGGGATCTGTCTGCTACCTTTTCTCCCAGATGGGCGAAGGCTGCCTTCTTCCTGCAGCGCCTTCGCACAGCTGAGTGCTCTCCATTAGGGTGGTAATTATAAGGTGAGTGAGAAATGTAGCAGTCTATGATCAATTCCCTATTAAGCATTCTCTCCCATTATTTAAGGTTGAACTAATGCAGAACTTAATGAATCACTGTTTTCTGACAAATAATAAATATACCACAGAAATGAATTTCAGAGGGAGTGAGACTCTTCCTGAATTTGAATTGAATTTAGCAAATAGTCCCAGATGAAACAATGCAGAGAAAAAAAATAAAATGTCAAAACACTTCATTTTGGTTTTTTGAAATGCAGTGTTTCATTCTAGAACTGCCAAAACACTTCCAAAAACTTTCAAAACAAAGCTTTTTAGCTGTCTATTTTAAAATTGGCCTAAATTTAAAAAGAACAAAAGCTTTAAAATGTGTGAAACAGCCCAAGACCAAAACTGAAGCCATTCCTTTGAAGCTGAACTAAATATTTTGGGTTGAACAAAAATTATACTTTTTCTGATTATTTCTTATTTTGCCAACATTTTTTTAAAAGCTTGATTTGACAAAAAATAAAATACAACTCTGAAAAAAACTAGTTGCTAGATAGAAGCATTGATTAAAAATTTAGGCATTACCAAGCTTCAGTTCTAGGTAATATTCTGCCCAATTAATGCCTCTTTGAGTCTTAATAGACCAGAGTCAGGCCCATTAGTTTCCAGAAACTATTCGAGCTTATTGATTTATTTTTAATTGGAAAATCTGAAGAGGTTTATTTCTATAATGGTGAAGTAACAAAGGTTCCATCTGAAAACTCACAGTCAGGAAGATTTCCCTAGCCACGCAAATTTAGGTGCTTGAAGGCATCACTGTATCAGAACCAGGGTCCTGCTAAGCCCAGTCCCAGAGCTGGTTTTCAGCCCCAGCTCCCTAAGCATCCCTGCTGCCTCAGCTTGCTTGCACTCAAGCCCCAGCCTTGTAGGAGGAGCGGAGGGAGAAATCAGCTCACATCCAGATTCTGCTTCCCAGACAGCATTGCTGTCACATGCTGTAGCCATTTGGCTGCCTGAGCTCCTGTCCCTGCTTGAGCTCAGCCATAAGGCAGTGAAGATGTGGCAGTTGTGAGCCCCCTCACAAAGAACGTGGAAATGAAGCACCAAACCGCCACCCTCCTGATGCCATTCTCCTGAGAGGTGTGGCAGCAGCACTCCAAATCAATACTTTCAGCCAGAAATATTTGGCTTGCAGGTGTTTGGCTTTCTGATGAATAGCTCTAATTTTCTACAGAAAGCAGATACTTTTTTTCAGACAAAATATTCTCACAAAATCCAATTTTCCCTTTAAGGAACAGATGGCAATGAAAAATTTTTAACCTATAAGATGTAGCAACATGTGTGATTTTTTTTTTTTCCCCAGTCTTTTCTGCATATCCATTGACTTGCCTTGCTACAGAAAATTGCACTAAATGTCACTGGCTCTGAGCCCAAAACATTGCCCGCTTTCCCAGGCTCTATGAATGGATTTATTAAAGATGTTTCCATGTGTGGACCTTGCTTTTTCTCCTACACAGAGCCCATTAAAGGCAGAAAAACATACTCCTGTATTGCATGTCACTGGATATTATGATCATGTTCTTGTGACAGCCAATGGAAAAAAAAAGGGTGCTTGCGAGATCCTGTAGACACAAAGGGGACAGAACAGGTCACCAGGAAAGGGGAGTCAGGTTTCGTAGCTATCTTAGAGGTATAAAAGATTTTATTACCAATACACATGTGCAGACATTCCATAATTTATTTGTTTCCAAAATAAAAAAGCAAAGATGTATTAACATAATAGCAAAAGAAATTAATCTAACTATGTTTGGGATTTGTTACAATTCAATCAGCAAAAGAAAGGAAATCCAGGGTCAGAGATCACCCCCTCCCCACTGTCTATCACAATGGGTTACCATCCTTAATTTTACTCAACTGTGTCATATTGTGACCAAATACTGGAGGCTTGATCCTTAAATTTGAAGTTTTGCTCTTTTGTGGAATTAAGCCAGAACCACAAAATTTTTGAAAACCTAGTACTTGACTGAATTGAATGTAGTTTTTCTCTGTGAAAGTAAAACCAAACAGAAAGCTTTTGCCCTACGAAGGGATAGTTTTAAAATTGTCTTTGACCCTTTTTCTTCATATTTATATTGGCTCTGGTTATTTGATTAGAACTGTGGGAAATCTAATTCAAATGATTATTTTTAAAAGACAAATAAGGAAACTTTGATAATTTTTTTTCTCAAATATCTTCTGCCTTTTTTCATAGATGCTTTCCAGATTTGGTGTGACATTATTACTCATTTCAGAATTACCTGGAAGTTAATTCAAGTAATACTTTACTTTGGCCCTGCTTTTTAGTATTTTGATGTGTCAGTATTATTTGATTTTAAGTGTTCTCTTTAGGAATATTTGATATAAAATAGAGGTTTTGGAGATAAAAGTCAAATATACATATGTATGCATATGGATAGTTAAATACTAATGCATACATATATATACATATATATATATATGTATAAATATGTATATATAGCCCACATAAATTAATCATAAAAATGTGTATTCAAGTAGCCAAATACAATAAACATGTCATTCATTACTTTAAAATTCTATTAATCTTAGTGATAACTTTTCCTGAATAAAAATGTTGACTCTAGCTGCAGTAAAACTTACTGAATTTAAAAAAATATTTTGATAGAGCTATGCCTAAATTTAAGAGAACTTCACAGAAGGAGGTTTCAGTGACTGATATGAAGGGAGGAAGTTTTCATATCAAAAAATATGGTGGCATCTGCCAGGTAAAATGTTGTAATCATGCTCTGGGTGCTACTCCCCTCCCACTAATGTGTTGGACAGTTTAGATTAACACCATATGCCTGTTCGTAGAATGAGTTGGAAACCAATGTAAATACAGAGAGAACCAGTTCATTTCACAGCCTTGTTTTCCCTGCATTCCCACTATCCACAGGCTAAGGGATGGAGGTATGTGCAGAGTAACAAAAGAGGAGGAAAAGAGCCCCAGGAACAGATGGAAGCACAGAAGGTAACAGGACTTGG
>NW_010289881.1:8512-17839 GCF_000700745.2 Antrostomus carolinensis | reverse complement strand
TAGAGAAATTATGGGAACTCGGGCACAGGTCAATTTTTGGTAGAGTAAATAGACAAGAGGGATTGTCCAATGATGTTGAGGAGATAGCATTGTTCAAAAGTGATGGCAGTAAGTCAGGAAAGGGAATGGTTCTTGTGGAGATGTGGTAAAGAAAATGAGAAAGATTAATTATGTCTATGTTAGACATACCTGGGTAATGACAACAGCACAGGAGGGAGATCTGGAGTGAAAGGAAAAGAATCAGGCAAGCACAAGCATCAGAGAAGTTACTACTCATTGCTAGAGAGCCAGAAGTGGACAGTAATGTAAAAGAAGGGACATGGACAACTTGCCTTTTAACTCTACGTGTCAGACTTCAATCCAAGCTTCAGTCCAGTTCTCCTTTAGCTCTAAATGAACAAATAAGTCTGGCTTAGCTGGCCATGGTGCAGATAAGCTTGCAACCTCATCAGAGCACAGCAGGTGTATTTAGGGATGCTCTTGCAGCTGCTTTCTGATAGATTGAGGCTTTTATTCTTTCCCGTATGCTCTTTATGTCCTCTTTGCAACTCCTGAATTTGCCTAGCTTTGCCGTCACATGGGGATTGTGCTCCTACTACTGAGCCAGACTGCCTGCACCTTGCTCTGTCCACAGTGTTTCTCTGATATGAGCTAACAACAGTCCATGGCAATGATTTATTATAAACTAGGTGCAATTGAAGTTCTATTTTCCTTTGGGAAATATTTGTAGCTAGAGATTGTTGTGTAGCATCTGTAGTTTCCAAGGATCCATATGCAGGACGAATTAGTCAAAAATTATTCCCTGACTCTGTGTTTACACTGTAGTCTTCTTGGCAGGAAAGATTGTTTACTTATTTGTAGCAGTATAGCAAGACCTTTAGCCTATTGTTTGCAAGCTTTAGCCAACAGATGAGAAATAAAAACAAATTAAAATTAATACTTGTACCAAGCTAATTTATGACTGAATTAAATTACAGCTTCAGAAATGCATGTCAGAATCAGCTTGCGCTGTGCTTCATTGTCAGTGTTGTGTTAAAATTCATGCTGTTAGGCCTGTCCGTTGGTTAATGTTGTAAAATAGATATACATGCTTTTCCATCAGTGGACAAGTTACTGAGTTACACAGACAAGTACTGAGATTCACATGGAACTTCAGAAAATTGGCTCCAAATGATTTCTACGGATTGGCTTCTTTAGATAAAGAGCAGCGATGAATGCTCCATTCTACCAGAAGCAAAGATGTTTTTCTGAAAAAAATATAAAAACAAATAGATAGTCTGTTTTCTACATGGAAAGACATATAAAGTCTCCTTACATTGTTTTTCAAGAAGAGCTCTGGGATGGTCTGTTTGTGAAAATGGTTCCATCTTTTTTCCTCATGGCTTTTGTATTTGAGAACCTAGGATTAATACTAATATTCTTTTCGGCCTTTAATGAAGAAATACGTTCCTACCAGAGGAGTAAATAGCACCAAAGTAAGCAAAATATTTGCAGTTCATCACATTGGTTCTGTTTTTAAAGAAAATACGAGCCAGAAACATTGCAGGCAGATTCATTGCAATCCATCTCTGGTAAAATAATGACAAAGTACTCATATTTACTCAATTAAAAATGCCAGAACTAAAACTAAATGTTACTCATAAGAAATAGTTGAGCTAGTCCAATCCATGGTGCAACAGTGACGGCTATAATGAAAATCAGCAATCCTATGATATTTTTTTCCCCTTTCAGAGAATTCATAATATGTTTTTAATTAGAGGAAATCCAGTTTTCAAACATTATGGGACATTTCTATGTAACCAGACTGCCACTGCCTGGTCCACTAGTGCCAGCAGGAGTTAAAGATGCACCAGTGCCCCAGGGCCTCAAACCCCCAAGCAGGGGGGGAACAGCTGCAATTCCAACATTGCAGGTTTCCCTGGGGAAAAGGTATCCTCAAAATAAAAATTGTTTAGTAGGCTGAAATTTGAGGGAAGTTCAGGCTCAGAGCTGACCTGTATGGCTTATAATGCAAAGAACTGAAGGAATTGTAAATTTTTTCCTCAAAACTGAAGGAAGGCAGGGATTCAGTATTTTCTCTAAATCCTTGCTTAGATAAAATGGACTTCCAAGATTTTGGCTTCAATTCTAAACTACCAGTAAAACAGACAAAAAGAAGTGACGACAAGAGAAGTGTTTTCTAACAAAGTTGCATAAAGCTGCCTTGCCAAAACTGTGCAGTGACATACAAAAGTACATTATGAGGTTAAGCGATTAAGCCAACTTCTTGGCTACTGGATTTCCACCTGAAGGCAACTTATTTTTATTTTGATTTCTATGTTCCTGAAGCCAGCGGGACTGTTTCCTACGACAGTGCATGGGTTAAGGGAAACGATATGAACTGTGCAGGCTTCTGCTCATGAAAATTTCACAGAGCATAGAGGCTTGCCTGACAACAGAAATAGCAGCTGTAAAAATGCTTTACATCCAAACAATATTTTAGGAAATGCTAAGAGATTTGCATTGTAATACATAAACTAATTTGAAATAGATAAAAACAAATAAGGCTTGATTCTAGATTTTAATCTGTTTTCCTTCTTTTACAGTTTAAACTCTTCTTGCTCCATAACCACAAGTCTTCAATGCCTGTGTAAAAGCCAAGGGGAAGCATTAGACCTTAGACAGGCCTAGGTCTCTGGGCTGGTGGTTCCCAAGCAAAGAAAACACCAAAGTCAAATCAGAGTCTGTATCTCTTTGCTTAGAAAGTGCAGAGGTAATGTTTCCAAGTAAGATTTATATCCTACAATCTTAAACAATGACTTTGATCCCGGTGACTGGCTATGATAGAGATTCCCCCTCAAATAATGTTTTTTTCTTAAAGATGCATAGATATACACACACACACACAAAGCAACAAAACCGTATGGAATAGATCACTTCAATAATAAAAGAATTGGAGAATATAACTGATGTCTTTTTCATAGGTGTGGTCCCATTTATGTCAATGGAGTAATTTGCTATGGTAAGGGCTTAGAAGATCAAGTCTGTATAACAACCATTTGTGCTCCTTAGATTTTATCCTCAGATAACATTAGCAGCAGAGAAAATGCCACGTTGACAGGTAACCCAACCTATTTCCAAACAGCATACCAAGTTACTGACTGCTTGGGTGTGACATTTGACTACAGTTGCTTTCACACTTTGATTTATTCTGCTACTCTCACCAGTGCCCTGTTTCCCCTGTCCAAATTCCTGCAGACATATTACCATGGAGACTGTCACACTGCTTGTCCACTTGTCATACCTGAGCTCTAAGTTATTCAGCCAACATCCTGAGATTGACCCCAACCAAGGTGGTGGCTCGACAAGCTATCTTCTGCATTGAAAAACACAGCAAGGCGACCCTTACCGCTGTAGTAGTTACTACAGCAGACACCACAAAACTGTTAATTGTTGCTGTGAAAATATATCCAGTTGGATTCAATGATCTTAAAGGTCCTTTTCCAACCTAAACAATTCCATGATCCCTATTAACACACCAGATGTTGAGCCTTATTTGTTGAGCCTGCAAATATTTGGAAGTTATGCAAAATAACTTTCACTACATTATATTATTATTGCTATTATTATATTAATAAATGAATCAATTTTACAGATTTTCCCTAACAAATGTTTAAAGAGAGACTAAGACCAGACTTCAGGATTTGGCATTTCCCAGTAGCCACAAATCACACTGGGTTTTTTAGGCAATATTCTGTCCATATAATTGCAGTTTCACTGTAAGAATTTATAACCCGTTCCTGATCAAAGTATCGCAAAATCATGACGTAGTTAACGATTTTGTCAGACACAGTGTGTCAAGTTTTATTTTAGTTTTAGTTTTTAATAGTTTCACTTGCAAATCAAAAAGGCATTTTTTTAAAAGCAAAGAGAAAACCTCCCCTTTTGCAATGAGCAACACAGAAGAAAGATAAGAAAGCTTATCAGCAACAATTGCAAAAACATATTTAGGGTCAGCATCATAGAATCTAGCTTGTTAGATGTCTTTGCTAAAGACAGGTTTCCCCAAGAACCTCTGCAGTGAATTTGCTTTCTAGAAAAGGGAATAACTAAGAAATGAGATGCCAATGGATGAGCAGGGTTTAGGCACTTCTGTATTTCTTTACCCAGGGGCTTCTCAGATGTGAACTTTCTCATGAAGTCACATGTCTGAAGAGTTGGGAGAGGATCTCAGTATAATCAGCAGATTCTTCTCTGTCAGAGCAAGAACCTCCTCACCAGCCAAGTGCCCCAAGTACCTGGTGACTGGCTATCCTGGATGGAGAGACAGTCTCTCTTCCTGCTAGGGCATTTCAACCTGGTCTGAATAGCAAAAGAGTCAGTGAACCAGATAAATAAGCATTGCCAACCTACTTGGTAGTAGCTAAGGCATTCCCTGGCGTCTGGGAAATTGCAATTCAAGTACCTGTTCTGGAGTGGAGTGGAGAATGTCTAGTGCACAGAAAATGAAAGAGAGGTAAAGTAGTGAGGAGCCACCTCCAACCACTCAGGAGCTTCTGCTTGAGTCAGGGCACCTAGAAGTTAGTTAGCTGATGGTCAGCTTTAAAGCCTGATCCAAAAGGACCTCAAGGAAATAACAGAAGAAGACAGTTATCTGTATAGATGTACTGCGAATCCTTAGCAGCGTCATGCTGACATGAATCATCATCTCGTGCAAGAGGATTCCTACTGCTTCCCAAGGTAACTTAAAGCAAAAAGTTCATCAAGGAGGGGAAGCAACCAAAGTGAGTCTAGAGGAAGACGACTTCACCACCCAGTGAAAATCTGTTCAGTCAGCTCCAGCCAACTTGCCTACAAAGTTGTAAGATGATTGTGAGGAGAAACATGGTAAGTAGTTTCTGGATTCCGTGTAGTGGTGCTATAATATCAGTATATTTCAAGTAGCTTCTGATTAGCATAAATACAAGGTTATCACAGAAAACTGTTGCTGTAAATCTTCCCAATTTAGCATTGTAATGTTCTTCCTTTTGCATCCTATGAACAATGTGATGCAGCACGGGGCCTGCTGTTGGAATGAGATAACTCAGACGCTGTGCATGCACATTGAGACTGAGCTGTCACTGTCATGTCTCCGTGGTACACAAGAAGGAAACAAACCACCAGGAAATAGTGACATTGACTTGCAGAGGAAGAAATGCAGCATGAAGCTACGAAGTTTTGCTGGAATTGGATGCTGTGTGAAGCTCACTGCTTTAGTTTACCTATGCTTCATCAAATTTTGCCTGTAGGCTGGTTTGCTTTGCTTGATTTCCCACCAGTAAATTTCAGATTTATGTGTTTTGGAAAATCAGAGCTAGTGCTAAACCTAGGCAAATTTTGCCACATCCTCTTTTCCCTTGCACATTATCAGCACACAGTTCATCTCCTGCTGTCTCTGACAGTGTAGGTGAACAGCAGCATCACATATGCTCAGAATCATGACACAAGAACATTTTTAAGATGTCTATATTTCCTAAGAATTAGAGAAAGTATATGACATTTTCCTGTATCTATAAACAACACAAAGTTGAATAAGGTATTGTGCCAATAACAACGTCAAAATCTTGTTGAAAAATTAATGTGAGAGCTAAAATTTGTCAAATCATTCATATTCCAGATTTTCTGTAGGAGTAAGCCTAGGCTTTAAACTGTATCATTCATGCAAGAGAGAATAATTATTATTCACCTCTTTATCTGAAAATCAAAATCCAAAAGATATACACAGGTAAACAAGTTTTACTGTATCTTTGGTATGGGAACTGAGTCCATTGATTAGATTAAATGTGAATTGTTTTCCTGGCTACTTTCCCACAGTGTGGCGAGCAATTCAAATCATGTTTCCTTGAACGTTTAGCAGCTGGCAATTGCTGACCACAGACTACCTGCCAAGAAGACGCTGTACATACAGACAAAATATACAGTATTATACACCTACTTACATATACGGAACAGAACAGGTTATGTTTATCCCTACATTACTAAGTGTATCAGCTTTCACAGTGCTGGAATGAAGCATCTTCACTAGGCAATTGCTTCAGCAATAAATTTGCCACTATTACTGACTTTGCAGGACATATTCCTTGGAGAATGGACAGTAGTTTGCAGTGTCTTGGTCTACTGTGAGTGCAGCAATAAAAAGAATTGATCAGGTGAGTACTAAAAACACAGTTCAAATGTAGTACAAGTTTCTACTTTGTCCACTCTAGCAATATAGACAGGATAGGTGTATTCTGTCTGTCTGATCTCCCTAAGGCTATAGATCTCCTACTGATATTATTCTGGTGGGTGCAGGAAGTGATTACAGTTACATTTGTTCTGCAGTGGTAGTTTCTTTGTTTATTACTCCTTTTCACCCCACACTGGGAATGGAGCTTGCAAGATCACAGGAAAGCAATGCTGTAGCACCACAGTAGGCATTACAAGGCCATAGAAGCATAGAGGCAATTATTGTGCAGTGCAGTGAATAGGAAACTGAAGTAGATATGAGTTGGAAGATGGCTAAGGAAGGAACATGGAGAAATCTAAAACTTAGCTCTTGAGCATAGCTACCTTTCTAAGACAATACCAAGTCCCTCCTTTGACTGAGGACCACAGTGATGGAGGGATCTTCCTGACAATGCTTCCTTCACCAGGCTTTGCAGTGAAGGCAACCCAGCCCAGAGTCACATATGACTAAATTATTCTCACTTTACAGTACTCGGTACACTGGCTTAAGGCTAAACTGTGGTGGAAGATGTGGCCTACTCCAGAAGTGGTGGTGAAAGTCATGGCACCTGAGTAACTGAGTATCCTGGATAATGCTCACAGAGGTTCCAGCATAGGTGTATTTAATTGTCAACTTTTATTTTGCCTTTAGGAAAAGTAGCTTGCATAGATGCACGGTCCTGAAGTTCCGTGGTCTGGCACAGGTGTGAGGGACACTCCCCTGCCTGATTTATCAGCCAGCACAGCTGGAAGCAACAGGATCCAGCCAGCTGCGGGGCTATGATTCTTTGGTACAGAAATATTACAAAGTACTAGGTTTCCTTGGTACCTTCCCCACCATGATAACATACACTAGCAGGGGAAGCCACAATTTGGATATAGGTTGGTCCTTAAAACTGCAACAAATTGCTGTAAATAATAATTAAAAAATGGGTTAATTAAATACATGGTACAAATGGGAAATAAAATTAGGGGTGACACTTGGATCAGGAAGCCTTTTTCAGGCTGTGGAAAAAAATAGAACACAGTTATTTTTCCCACAGCCTGGAGAAGGCCTCGTGTCCTAAATGTCATCTCTAATCTCGTTTTCTATTTCTAGTGTGTATGACACTGTGCTGCTAGTGCTGCTACAGTTAAATCGGTGTCAGTGTTTCCATTATAAAACCCTATTTTCAGAGGTTTCTAATTCAATCATAAAAATTGTGCTCTGGGCTTAAACTTGGCAAACAAGTTCTAGAACTCAAACATATTTCATGTTTCTTTCTTCCCATAATTCAAAGATTTATATTTTGAAAATAAAATTTTGCAAGCCATTAGGCTGTAAGAGAAAGGTACGATGTGTAGAGTTTGAAATTACTCCAAAAGTAATGTTAATAGCTAATCAGGATAGTTCTAGGCTTTGTTTTTAAAATTCCAAGTACAGATATACTACAGAGGCATTTTCTTTTTTTAAGAATGAATAGTTATACAATCAGGTCAAATCATTTGAGTTTTAAAACTGTGAGTAAATATTTACAGGACTGGGTCAATAACCTGCATTTTATAAAGGCTCCTAAGTACATATTTACATGAGAAAATGTAACAATGCTGCATCACAGACAAATAAATCAATAATGTGCTTTTAGAAAACTTCATAAATGTAATTACACAGAACAATAATCTACCAGTTTTTTATCACATGAAAAGGGCCTCTGTTTAGCTAAGAAAAGCTTATTCATGCAGAAATAATCAGATCTGGTTCATCCATCTTTCCTTTTTCTGTGTGTGGTGGCAATGAAAGAGTTGTATGTATAGTTTGGCTAAGACAGGAAAGATACGATAGATGGCTACTGAGGTTTGAAGAGCACGCTATAAGACTGGGGAAGAATTATTTTAAGAGAGACAAAGGGGTTCTGGCAAAGAATGTAGTAATATCATGAAATTATGACTACTGGAAAATACTAACCAGGAAATCCTGCCCGATGACTGAGGAGCTGACAAACACAGGAAAACCCCCCTGATTTGGAACATGAGAAATAATACTGAAGCAAATCATCAAAAATGATACTTGACAGGGAAGTACCACTACCAGTATGGTTTTAATACTCACATGCACTTTGCATTTATTTTCTGTGCTGAAAGACACCACCATTTCAGTAGACTAAGACTGATTTTGCAATCGGATCTTCACCAGTGAATCCTTTTGGGAAGTTTCCTGGAGAGGAATATTTGACTCAGAATGTACATATGAAAAGCAAGAGATTGCAGTAATTTTCTTCACCAAAGTCTAAATAATGGTAATGACATTGGGAGTATTGCAAAATTAGCTCAAGGGGCAATCCAGAAACATAATAAAATCAGATAATAAATTTCTCTTCATACCAAACTAGATAAAGACATCTTTGGTTTAAGGCATGTTTGTAACTGTCTGAATATCCAGTTGACCACTAACAGAGAGATAATTGTACTACAGTTTACTAACAAGGAAGACAACTATCATTACTCTTTTCCATAGCCTGGCTTGAATTTTCTTGTAAATATTAGTATTAGCCCTGCTTCAAGTATTCTCCCTAATTTATTTATTATAGATGACAATTTTCTAATAATGCTACTGTAGTTTCAATTCAGTTAATACCTTTAGTTTTATAACCCAATTTTAAACATGCTGGGGGCATGCTAGAACAAAGTCCATTAAAGTCACTAAGAATCACTTGAAACCTGATCCAAATCCTGCTGAGGTGAATGGCTCTCTTGCAGTTAATTATTAGGAATGATTTTTTACTCCCCCTAAAACTCCAATGAAATCTCCATTGATGTGTATGGGAATTGTAAGCATATTTTGAAAAATATTATTTAAATGGCTAAGTCATCTTTCATGTTTTATAATTTAAGACAAAGATTTCTGTTATATGTATGTGCAGTCTGTGACAAGTTTTATTTAGCATAAAGATTCCAGTGTCTTGGCACTGACAGGAAGAGTCTAAACATTACTCCTGTTGTCCACCTCCTTCCTCCCCAAGGTGTCCCATTAATTTCAGTGAAACTCCTGGAGTAAGGTACAATATGGACAACAATATCTGAATCTGATCCTTGGTTGTCATTTAAAAAAAAAAGGGGGCGGGCGGG
>NW_010289881.1:7832-8490 GCF_000700745.2 Antrostomus carolinensis | reverse complement strand
GGTGGTTATTCTTCTCTCCATCTATTAAAGGAATGCTATTTAATGCCATCTGCATTCCTAACTCTTATAGGAAATGTTATATCTTTTGCATAATTGACCTGGCTTGTAAAGTTCTGAGTGGGGAGCTACTGAAACACCACAGAAGCTATTTTGGAAAATGTGACTGCAAGCTTATTTCTTTGAGAGAAGAGGAATGGAAGACTAATCCTAATATAGTACAGAATAAAAGAAATATCTGTGAGATTTCACTGTTTTAATATGCTAAAACACAGGAAAGTATGCACACTGTGGCCTAAATTCCAATCACCTTTCTCATACAAGAAACATCATTGAGTTTAAAGGCACCAAATTTTTTGATCCTTTAATCTTTTTTTAATATCTTGTTCATAGTTGCAGTCTCAGCACTATGCAGCTCTCAGTTTAATCACTGCAGCTTTCAGGAGGAACGTCTAGGTCTTTCAACATTTAAGCACTTAGTTGTTTAAATTTATGACTGTTGCTTTGCCAAGAGATAAGAGACAGATCTGTGCTCGGAAAGAAGACGGACCCCTCCAAACACACAGTAAACACTTGGTGGATGAAAAGGCACATGACACCACATTTTGTTAAGGAATTTACAGCAAGTGACCTGCCCCTTTTCACAGTGGCAGCAACTGTA
>NW_010289881.1:0-7798 GCF_000700745.2 Antrostomus carolinensis | reverse complement strand
GGAAGAGGGAAGCTATCAATTGTGCATGTCCAGACCATCTCTCCCATTGATTTTGTAATTAATGATGAATGTACATTTTGGGACAGAGACATTGCTGAGGAGGGAACTTCATGTGCAGAATACAAATGTTACAGTAGCCTAATCAGTTAGGTATGGTTGACAAATGGGTGCAGCATAACACTACAAACTACTGTGCTTTAGTAGTGGTCAAAGAGTCAGAGAGTAGATGTCTCATGGTATTTATATTAATCTTTCCATGGGTTAATGTGATCCATTGCATCAGCAAGACCATGAGAAAACTGTTCAGTATCTCAAAAACACGCACCTTTGATGCTAACTGGAAACCTGCTTGCTTTTTTCACCAAAAATTACATTGTAATAATGCACTAGATGCTGAGAAGTTAATTTGTCATTTTAAGCCTAGTAACAGGATTGAAAACCATGTAGAGTATCATTTTCGGTAACAAATAGCACACTTTGGACATAGACTTAGCCAGTCTTAAGCACCAGGAGAAGAGGGTATGCCTTTGGAAGCAGGTAGTACATGCTCTGGATGCAGCCTGTGCAGAGGTTTATCTTTCCAGCCCCATGACAGGCCTTTCAGCCTCTCACTATAGCAGCAGTTGCCACAGGGTGAAGTGACAGTACATAAAACTAACTTAAATATTCAGCTTCAGCTATGCAGTGACATTTGGGGGGACAATGCATGCAGGAAGTTGTAAAATTTCTTCCCAACCAAATCTAGAAGCCTGCTGCAAAAATGCAGCACTTAATTCCTCAAGTCTGACTCACAAAAATGACTGCTCTGTCCACATAGTTCTCCACTGACTTGACTGTAATTATTCATAAGAATGACAGTGGTTGGCGTAACAGGGTCATGCCTAGGACAACATCTCCACAGCGCCATAGCAGACAGCAAACAACACTGCTTCAGTTCTTCAGAAAGGTTCTCCTTACTTTCGGGTGGGCTGAAGGACTTACATATTTGTGTGTGTGGATGTTTCTAGATGTATAACAAGTACAACTTTAATTTCATTTCCCTCTCTTGACTTCTTTGGAACTACAAAGCAAAACAAGACTTTTGGAGTTACTAAGAAATGTGTAGGTGAGATATCAGTTCTTAATTGAAGGATGGCAAGTACTAAATTCTTACAAAAAGCATTTCTTTTCCCATAATGGTTGAGCAAAATGAGTTGTGTGACAAAAGTTCAAAAGAAAACATGCATTCTCATCTAGGCAATACTGACTTACTGAAGGGACTTTTGCCTCAGTGCAAATTAAAATCAAACTCAGCACACTGACAAGAAATCACTTATTTCAGTATAAATCAAGGTTAACTTGCCTGATATCTCTAATATCCTAAAAATGATCCATTTTCATGCAGTTCACAGAGCTCTCCAGAGAACCTGAGTTACTAAGTTAAAACTGAAGGAGTTGCATAATAATCTACCACTGCACTGTTCACCTTTGTATATCACAACTATGCAAGAAAAGGACGTCTGGGGTTTTGGTGTGGGTTTCTTTGGGGAGAGGGTGGAGGGAGTGTTGTGTATTTGAGGGAGTCACAGTCTAGCCACCTCTACCATGTCTCTGCCGCACATGGAAAACAAAAGCAATGCCACATGTACAAATACCACCTATCCTTTGCAAACCATACAAATGTGCTCATCAGTGAGTTCCTGCAGGGAAACCGCAAACACTGGAAACACTTGAAGGTAGGAGATCAGGTCTGTGGAAACCCCAGCAAACAGTGATCTTTCTCCAGTTGTAGTGCTTTGCTTTACAAACTTTTCAGGGGTGCACTGGCGTGATGACTACTTTTAAGATACTGTTTTCTCCCACTTTGGACCAAGGCACTCTGTACATTTTATAAAGAAAGAATACGACCAGCTACAGACACAATATAAAAATCTGGATTTCATTAACCAAAAACATTAGGCACATTAATGATATCTTCTAAAAAGAATTGGTGCTCCTTAAAATGACAGCTCCCCCTCACTTCAATGCAAATCAAGAGTAACTGATCTCGGGACAGTGCGGTTGCACTGATTAACAGCTGCCATTACAAGGTAATAGAAGGGAGCTCTGTGACTCCATCACGCATTAGGTTTGTGTGTGCCCTATGACAATGTCACATAGCCTCATTTCAGTGCAAAGTAACGTGCCATTATTTTACTTCTTATCTCCAGCTGGGCACCACCGTTCTCTTTTAATCACAAGCAGGCAGATTCCTGAAAGGTATTTCTATAAATTGTATCAGTGATTCTTAACAGTGACAACAGTTGGAAATGTTGTTACTCATTTCAGTATTTAAGACTAGGTACAATACTAACTGGGTTTTCCTATGTAAAGGACAAAGAGAATAAGCTATATTCACTTGAGGACTTGCATTAAGCTGCATGTTTGTGAACTGGAGCTGAATAGGAACTGAACTGAAACGTTTTCTGGTTTCCACAGTCCTAATTCTGTAATACCTCACTGGATTCATTGAACACAAGTAGTTTGGGGAATGCAGGCTTTCTTAGTTTGAAATTTTTATTTCTCAAACTACTTTGCTAGCATACTGAAATCCCTGTTTCCTAGCACTTGTTGCAGACTGAGTTAGTAGAGTGGGTACTGGAGAAGTGAAAGAAAGAGAGAAAGCAAGCCTAAATGTCATACTGAAGTTTAGAAGCCTGAAAGACAGGAGATGGACCATTACAGGATCAAATTCTAGAAAAATCCTTACCTGTTACTCAAAAATACACAGCAAATAAATTTAAGATGATTACTCTTTATATGCATAGATACTTGTCCTGTGAGGTGGTACAATGACAGCTACAGGATTTATTTTCTTAAAGCAGATTAATATTCAAATTAAACTTTATAGTGGAAGAAATAATAAAACAGAAAATATAAATATCATCAGAAGAAAGAAGGAACTAATTATTGGTGCATCTTTTTACGTGGGCATTTGGGCACAAGTAGGAGGAGCTTGTTATTTGTCTTTACAGCTTTACTCCTTTAGCCATTTCATAAACAAAATCCCATAAGATTATAGTGCCAGCCTCAGCAATATCTCAATGGAGAAGGTTTGTAAACCTTTGCTTAAGAGTTTCTTAAGAGCTCTATGCTATTTATGTTGCCTTAACAACATGTTTATTAAGTTAGATAAATCCATTCTTGACTTCTGAATCAAACAAAGTAGTGAAGTGCGCAGGAGTCTCAACTCTCCCGGCAGCTTATTTCAAGCTTGGGATGCAGTGCCTGAAGTTAATTCTCCAGTGGGTCCCTGGACTGAAGAAAAGGAAATGAGCACGTTTCAGAGACAGGGTAAAAGTCAGGGCCAAGGCTACTACTTCAAGTAATACTATACAAGGGGAAAAGCACTCCTTGGGAAGGTGGTTAGAATGTTCCCCAAACTTTTCTTTTACAGTAACACTTCACTGGCATCAACTACAGCCAACTGAAGTCACCATTTGAAAAAACCAACAGCACTAGATTAGGCATTTTAAAGCTCTTTTAGCATCTCCTTGACATTTGAAATATAAGTGTCAGATATTGTCCAGACAATTTATTTTGTTGGTGTTCTGAGACACTCTACTTTTCAACACTGGGCACTTTTCCAAAAGCTACACTCCAGCTTGTGGCTTGAATAATTTTGTGAATTGCTGTGGCCCATTTTATTCACAGGGTCAGAGCAGATGATTATAGTCATCTCTTCTGGTCTTAAAAGCTAAACAACCCTATGCTAGCCAAGAAATCGTCTCAAGTGGTAGAATTCTTTTTAATGAGACATCTTGGTAGTATGCAATTTTCCTAACATGTCAATGACAGTCAAAATCTAATAGAAGTTCTCTTTGTCTCTTCTTAAAGAACACACCCTCTAATAATGTATTTTGTATCAAGGCAGATATGTTTTCCCTCAGGACAGAGTTTCCAGCTGGAGTGTTATGAGTCATATCGCTTTTCTTTCTTTTGTATAATTAAAATATTTTAGAGATTTTTTTTTTTTTTTCAACTGGGTGAGTTTTAGACACATTTTCATTTCCATCTTCAAGATGTAAGGAATCACACTTAGAAATTAAAATCAATTAATTCTATCCATTGAATGTGATTTTTTTTTTTTTATTCAAGTGTCCATTTTTTACAAACCATTTTTCAACTCACCACATAAAAACCAGCACTTTTTCCCATAAACCTTTCCTTGTTTCTGTCCATAGATCTTTACATTTATAACATAACTAAAATTTCTGAAGTTGAGATTTTAAACCACTAAAAATGCAGAATTTAACAAACATGAATTCTGTATGACCTGATCAAACCCAAATCTTCTAAAGTGATTTACTGATGGAATGGAACATAATAGCATAGAAGGAGCTATATTTTTCATGTTATTTCACACCAACCAATTAACATTCTGGATTGTGAAATATCAATTTAAAAAAGCACAAATCTTATTTTTCATGTCCTTAAAATATATAATGAGAAAAAAATCTGCATATGCAGTAAAATAAGATATGAAAAGTTTTAATTCTGCTCAGTCTAGCTCCTCAGTCTGTTAATAATTTTGAATCTAAAGGGATTAATTAAAAAGCAATTCCTCCATGACACACATTCAAAATGCATTTCTTCTTTCTTCAGGTGAAATGAAGTATTTTTCATTGGCTACAATATTGAGGAGCTAAAAATTATATATATAGAATAAAAAGAAGGCTGCTTCTACAAAAACTGGACAATCATGTACATGCATAAGTATATCTATATAAATGCCACACACAAGAAGAGACATGAGATTGTACAGAGAAACCAATAAAAAGTATAAATCTGTCTGCTCTGTAATGGCTTAAATACAGTTGATGAAATTCCTGCATTTCTTTTCCAGTGAAAAATTGCAATATTCTGAAATTTCATTCTAAATCAGAATTGGACCACAAATTTCAAAATGTCCTTCAGCATAGAAACTTTAAAGAAAATCTATGTTAGGTAATACCAAAATGAGTTTTGAAATTAACATAGTATCTTTAATATAAGAGGATAAAGTGAAAGTATTAGTATTAGCATTTTGAATCTACTGATGTGAAAATTCTAGATCCTTTTTTGTATTTGTCAAATCAGTACATTACAGTGAACTTTTCTAGGTTGATAAAAAATTATTTCATATACATTAATATAGTCATCATATATTTACACATATAATTGAAAGTCCTTCTGCTAGAAAATTTTAAAATGGATCTACTTGAAAGGCAGTGTTTACAGATCACACATTAGATCTCATAAAATAATCCACTTTTATGCAGACAATATGTGACTAAAACAGTCCAAAATATTATGAGTATAGGAGAACCTGAGGACCTGGGGACCCAAGCTTTGGAGTACAAACATATTCTCCATCATCCAGACCATCAGGCACCTGGGAGCAAGTGGCTTTGTATTTTCTCTCTGGAACGACTGGAAAAGACTCAAAAAAGGGAGGAGAAAAGCTTTGATCATAAAATGCCACTCAGCCACTCACTGGTGCAAGGGAGCTCATGTGTCCAAGCAGCTGAGCTAGCAATAAGCAGTTTTAACTTGCTGCTCATGTACAGCTGCAGTGGGAGAAACTTCAGAAGAGTCGTGTCTGGGCTGTTGTGTCTGAGGCACAATAGCAACGCTGCTCCCATCACTGCCAGCACATTTCCTGGACTAGCAGTACAGTTCACACGCTCTCCTTCCTTTTGATTCATGCCTTAAAGTATAAGCTTAGTAAAGTAAATTTTCTTTCTGATACAGCAGTATATTGCTGTAAATTAGGAAGTCACCAGTGAGCAATCAGAGCTGATCTACCTACAGCCTTTGTAACTTATTTTGTAACGTCATTTATGCAGAAGCTCGATTTCTATTCTGCTTTTGTCTATCTAGGAGGTACTAGAAATAAATCCCAGTGAGGGAGATACTATCTCGATTGCCAATAGTTTTTCCTCCTGCGCAATGCAAAAGATTTTTTAATTTGTTCTGGGATATGTAAGACTCTGGGTCTCACAGGTCTGTCAGCTGTTATAGTTGCTCGCTGAAGGTTTCCCTAATCCTGAGGAGATGTCTCAGTTTTAGAGCACAGTTTAAAATTGTGCTTTATCTGGCAAGGCAAGTTTGCTGAGTTAAGGACCGGGTGATCATTTGATTAATCAACAGGTATGTATCATAGCATCCAAGAATGGGAAAGAAAGAAGTTTCTCACTCCCACAGCCATTAATACACAGCCCAAATCTCTCCTGACACCATCAAGGCACAAGACCAGCATGTTGTTCAAATACAAAGATAACCTTAGTGGATCACATCAAATATCCACTGAGCCCAGGATTTGTCTCCAACAGGGTTTCTAAGGAGCTGAGCGGGGAAAAGCAGAAAGAGGCCATGTATGTATGACAGTGCCCACAGGTTCTCCCACATAACAACTATTTTTAGCTGCACGGATTTTCTGAGTGGATGCATTTTCTGCAATTTAATAATTCTTAATTAATTTCTCATCCATAGAGTTGTTCAATCTCTCCTTGAAGCCATGTAAACTTCCAGTAGCCCCCATGTCCTTGCAAAAAGTTACGCAGTTACTGCCTGTTGCATGAAGAAACCAGGCTTCCTTTAGTTTCTTTTGAACTTAGCTCCTATGAGCTTCACTTGACAGTCCTCATTTTTTGCATTGGAAGAGACAGCAAAGAGCCAATTCTTATCCACTTTGTCCATTCTGTTCTTCAGTTTGTAACTCTATCACATCCCTTCTAAACCAAACGGTTTTTTTTCTGCTAGGGAAGATATTCCATCCTTCTTGCACTTCTGTGAACATCTCCCAGTTGTACTACATCCTATTTGAGATTAAAGGACTGGATCTGCATACACTATTCAACACGTGGGCGAACAGTGGTTCATAGAGTTGGTTTCTAGTCTTTTTTCTTACTTAATATTTGGTTCACTTTTTAGCTGCTACTCAGTACTGAGACAATGGAACTAACTATTATAGTCCCAAGATTGTAATCCTGAATCATAAAGGTCAGCTCAGAGCCTATGATTTTGCATGTGAATTTAGGATTGCTTTTTCCCACAAGCATCAGTTTAGATTTATGCATACTGAATTTCACAGAATCACAGAATGGTGGGGGTTGGAAGGGACCTCTGGAGATCATCTAGTCCAACCCCCTTGCCAAAGCAGGTTCACCTAGAGCAAGTTGCACAGGAAAGCGTCCAGGTGGGTTTTGAACATCTCCAGAGATGGAGACTCCACAACCTCTGGGCAGCCTGTTCCAGGGCTCTGTCACCCTCACAGTAAGGAAGTTTTTCCTCATCATCAGATGGGACTTCCTGTGTTCCAGTTTGTGCACATTGCCCCTTGTCCTGTCACTGAGCACCACTGAAAAGAGTCTGGCCCCATCCTCTTGACACCCGCCCTTTAGATATTTGTAAGCATTGATAAGATCCCCTCTCAATCTTCTCCAGGCTAAACAGACCCAGGTCTCACAGTCTTTCCACATAAGAGAGATGCTCCAGCACCCTCCATTATCTCTGCAGCCCTCCACTGGACTCTCTCCAGTAGTTCCTGGCCTTTCTTGAACTGGACACACTATTCCACATGTAACCCCTCACCAGGGGGGAGAGAGGAAACCTCCCCTCCCCCTGCCGGTCACACTCAATGCACCCCAGGAGACCATTAGCCTTGGCCCTTAGGGCCCATTGTTGGCTCATGGTTAAGCTGCTGTCCACCAGGATTCCCATGTCCTTCTCTGCAGGGCTGCTTTCCAGCAGGTCAACCGCCAACTGGTACTGGTGCATGGGGTTATCCCTCCCCAGG
>NW_010289880.1:286-10028 GCF_000700745.2 Antrostomus carolinensis | reverse complement strand
CAAGCCTGTCAAGGTCCCTCTGGATGGCATAATAAAGGGCATGTGTTTATGCTCTGGAACATGTCTACCACCCATGGGCACCTTTTAAAAAAGCTGGTTTTATTCTAAAAGGTAACTTTAAAATCCAACATAGCAAGGTTCTGAACCCCATCTCGTGTACTTCCAAACCAGGTGTCTACATTCACAAGCACAGACCCTGCATACATACCTGTCCTACAGATTCAGTTTGTGTTTTCCATTATGATACACCATTAACAGTAATAAAATCCCATCAGCTGAGATAGTTCAAACATCAAACTGATCCAGTTCAAACATCTTCATTTTTTACTACCTTTTAGACAAGGACTCTATCAGATCACACGAGAGAAACAGAGCCCAGTTCATGTCCTAACGCTGCTGCAGTTAACTCGTGTGTTACTGAAGCAGTTCTGGGCCAACTGCTTCTGGTGAAAGATCCACGATGAGAACTCAGTGCCATTTTTGTACCATCACGTTCCATAGCAACATTGCATTTTAAAGCTTACTGAGCTTTTATTTCACTCAGCCATGAAGGAACAGTGCTTGCACATTTGGAAGATGCTTACTGGAACAGACATATGCACCAGCACTTACTGGAGCAAAAGTCCCCAGGTTTTTTAAGTCATCCTAGGGCTTATTTCTGTACTAGCTCTCTGAATTGTTGTCATCTCCCAAAACACTCTGGCAGCATTTCTTGTGGCTGCCCCCTCCCTGGAAGTGTTTAAGGCCAGGCTGGATGAGGCTTTGAGCAACCTGGTCTAGTGGAAGGTGTCCCTGCTGATGGCAGGGGGGTTGGAACTGGGTGATCTTTAAGGTCCCTTCCAATCCAAACCATTCTATGATTCTTAAAATGCCAAAAAGACAAAAGTAATCTTTTTGCACTAACACCACAAACAGGAGGAGGGGAAAAAAAGTAGAAGCTCTCTCTCTCTCCCCAACACATTAAAACATCCTACACAACAAGAAATTGCCTTGTTCTTTAACAGTCCATCTCTTCACCCACCCTGCCTGTGACAGGAAACAGCAGCGATGCATTCCTCAAAACAGTTGGTTCTGAGGTACCACCTTATATGCAACCAGCTGGGAACTGAATGCCATCACCCTGACACTGTACAAATGAAATGAGATGGTCCTGCTTCCCAAGTGCTTCTCCCTTCATTATGGTCAGAGAGGGGACACGAGAAGCAAAGTCAAGTCTGTATTTCCAATTCAATTGGATTATTTCTCCTTCCTCCCTACTCCTGTCAGCTGAGGGCTGAGAAACCAGAGCCTCCTGGTAAGCTGATTAGTGTTTCATAGCAGTGAGATAACATCTGCCAATACTGAGCAACAATTCCATCCCGCTGATCGTTTCCTCCCAGGAGAGGGCTATGACATTACCAGAGGTACGTAGGAACGCTCCCTGGTCTGTGCCATAGCACCAACACACGTCCTGTGGGAAGGCTCCCACACAACGCAGCTAGGCTGAGGACCAGCAAGTCTTGGAAGCACAATCCACACAAATAGAGCACTGAATTGCCACCATAAAAGCATCTGATAGCCTTTTTTATGAACATGAGGTCTACCAAGTAAGATTTAGCCTTGCTTTTACATAAACAGAGTATTCTTCCTTTCTTCTATTAATAACATTAGCTGTAAATAGATATAACGCATCCTCAAGACAATGGTTTTTAAGTGATGCCACAGAGGTGGAAACATGCTCTTGATCCTGGATTTCAGAATCACAAGACAGGCAGACACGAAAGCCCTGCACCCCCTGCCGTACCTCTGGCTGCCACACACCCAGGCTCAAACCAGAAAGCTACACTGCAGAAAGCCGACCTAGAAAAGAGCAGCCCAAGACGAGGACATGTCCTGCCACAGCAGCTCCACCTACAACAAACCCTGTGGCACTGCATAGCCACACGCAAACACATACAAGAAAATATACATCATTTTTAGAGGGCAACATTATTAGTGAAAATTGAGAGACTTCTCTGAAATGCTACACACAAACACATACATACATACATATATATATATATATATATATATGACATTTTTAGAAGGCAAGTCTATCAGTTAAAATATTGACATCTCTGAAATTCACAGAAAACTCCCACTAGCTTCAGATTATCACTTTGAAGGTGATATTCAGATGGAAAAGAATATTTTTCTAAGTTGGGACCAGCAAGAAGCAAGTACCCCTACCAACAGCCAACATCAGGTGAGTATTATTGCTCATCAGCACTTTTAAGCTGCAGCATCAATTTTTATCCAAGTGTTCCCAGTATAAACTGGACATGACATGTTTGTTCAGTCCTTCAGTGATGTATTACAAACAACTACTAGATTTCTAGAATTATACTCAAAACTGTTTGTGAACATTTTATAGACTGCCTTACGAGAGGCCACAGCTGCAGATTACACTAGATATCATAGACAAGATCCACATTTAAAGACGAACCAAATGAATATATTAATTCAGTTTACCAAGAAACTAATCAATGGGCCAAAACTCTGAGGGAGAAGAAAGTATTTAAGAGCACTGTCCTGCTTTCTGCAACAGCAAAACCTTCATATGACCATGTGTAGGCTTCACTGTGGGCTATCTGCACTTGCAGGAACACCCAGATTCACCAGTAAAAACATTAAAACCACAAGTTCTAAATAACAACAAATAACTCTGCTTCCAGCAAGCTCCTGTTACTCATTTTGTAGCTCAAGCTCAGATGTTTCACAGAGCTCCTGAACAATGAATAAAGGCAGTGACTGCACTGGTTAAGAGAGCCACCCACACAAGATGGAGTAGCAAGGATTAGGGCTCTGGTTCTGCTTTTGTGTTGTAAACTGTGGCTTTTTTGGAGGTTTGACTCATCTCAGAAAAGCTCAGGAGCGGGTGTGATAGCCTGTGAGCCTGCAGAAAGTTGGTGGGGGGAGATCTTTTTCCCTTCTGTCATTCACATCATCTTTAACCCTTCATGACTTACATGTCAGTAAGATCATAACCCATGGACATACATTATTTCTTCTCCCCTTAGCTGTGTTTTTTATAGAATCATAAAATGGTTTGGGTTGGACGGGACCTTAAAGATCATCCAGTTCCAACCCCCCTGCCATCAGCAGGGACACCTTCCACTAGACCAGGTTGCTCAAAGCCTCATCCAGTCTGGCCTTAAACACTTCCAGGGAGGAGCAGCCACAGCTTCTCTGGGCAACCTGTTCCAGTGTCTGACCACCCTCACAGTGAAAAACTTCTTCCTAATATCTCATCTAAACCTCCCCTCTTTCAGCTTAAACCCATTTCCCCTTGTTTTGTCATTAACTGCCCTTATGAAAAGTCCTTCCCCAGCTTTCTTGTAGCCCCTTCAGGTACTGGGAGGCCGCTATAAGATCTCCTGGCAGCCTTCTCTTCTCCAGGCTGATCAGCCCCAACTCTCTCAGCCTGTCCTCATAGGAGAGGTGCTCCAGCCCTGGGATCATCCTGGTGGCCTCCTCTGGACTTGTTCCAGCTGCTCCAGGTCTCTCTTGTGATGGGGTCTCCAGAACTGGATGCAGTACTCCAGGTGGGGCCTTATGCCTTAAAGGAGAAACTCCTGTATATCTGTACAATGCCTAGTGCAGCTACAGCTGATGGGATGTTGTCCAGCATTGCTGCTTTACAGACAAATTCCCCTTCTAACCTTGGCTAACACAGAAGACCCTTCACCCTTTTTATGCCACTTCTATTATGTGAAAGATTTTGTGGATTTAAGATAGAAACAGCCAAGAATCTAATGGATTTCAAGAAGACCCCACTGCCTGTTTCAGTAGGACTGCCTAGGTAACAATCAAGGGTTCAAAAATAAGGTAACCATCCTCAGAGGGAGGAAGAACAGCAGGACAACAGGCAGCTGTTCCTCCTGACCTTCAGAAACACATTAAATATGAAAGTTGCTCACAACAGGATTTGTTGCTTGGTCTATTCAGTGCATTGCAGTGGGTTTTAGGGGGGTTTTTTAGCTTGGTTTAAGACATGTGTGCCTGTACTATTAGGGATTAATGAAAAAAAAAAGGTATCAGACCATGATACAAGAGTGCAGAACTGTGACAGGAACAGCACTATTTGGTGAGAAGATCACAGATATTAAACTAAAAAGGCATTTTAGGGCATTTAGGGCTGTGATTCTATCAGCCAAAATGATCACTTCTGAGTTACGCTGGACCTAGCCTTCATAAGATATTGAAAACAATAAAATTCACATATCATGCATGTTTGTCAGAGGGTAGTAGGAGGAAATTGAAAAATTCTAAAGTCAACATTGACTTTTACCTCCAAAGATTTAACTTTGCTTTGGCAGAAGCACATAATTCAGGGACTGTATTAAGTTGCCATCAAAGATAAGGTGCAGCCTGTCCTTTTTTAAAAGGGTATTTTTATAGTTTTGCTGACTAACATTACTTCTCCACTGAAGTTCAATGTTAGCATTTACAAGGGACTGTTTCTGTAGTAGCAGGAGACTGAAAAAAATTGTTTATTAATAATCTTGTTTGAAGACTAGCTTAACAGGCAAAAAGATCAATCCCACAAAAATTGAAGACATTTAGAGGCTAAGTCAGCGGCTCCAGAAGCCAGGAGCCAAAAGCCAGCCAACAGACAGCACCATCCCATTTACTGCATGATATATTTAAGGTAAGTAGAGTTGACAATTTTTAGAAAGTTATCATACATTTTTAAAAGGGCACAATATCAGTCTCTCCCCCTCTTCACTATACGTACAATTTTGAGAACACTCTTTGCATAAAACATTTTTTAAGCTATATTTCTAAGCCTAGACTGTGCTCTGAGCATCACACACACTTTGCCTGCTCTCAAACAGCCATTTCTCGGCGATACAACTGAAACAAGAACTGGCCAGTGAACTTCAAGGTTTGTTTAAACTGTATATAGACATACCAATGCACACACTCAGCTCTGCACACACTACCAGGCATCTTGCACTCCACAATCGTGCTTGAGTTTGGAGAGTTAAGCACCTGGAAAAAACATCTGAAAAGACTCTGAGGTCATTCGAAGTATTACTGTGGGTTATAGGTTTTAGAATAATAATGGCACAGGGGCAAACTAGAGACCTGTATCTCTGTTAGCCTCTGACAGCAGCAGATGCTGAGGAAAGAGTATGTAAAACAAGGCAAGCAGAGAGTAGGAACTCATTCAGATTCCTACACGTTGTGGTCAAGAGACCACAGGGCTTCCCAGAACAGGCCAGGTATTTGTGTGAATAACCTGATTAATTTTTCCTTTTATTAAGTGCTCCTGCAACATACCTTTGAACCTGCTGTACAGGATCACAGCTAACCAAAACCAAGTGGCCCGTGACACATCTCCACTGAGCCACCGCTGTTACAGTCTCCTCCAAGCTAACTGATCCAGTAGAGTGGACCTCTTTCCTCCTTATGAAAAGAGCTATCAGCAACTGAATTCTTCTTACCTCCCTTCAGTACACAAAATACAGAGTAAGCCCTTGAGCTTTAGAGGAAACCCATGTCCTATTCTTGTGATACACAGCAAGATTTAAGCTCTCCGGTAGAGGAACAGACCAAGTGACAGTACTGCCTACAATGGACAAACCTCACAGGCAAGTTTTCTAACTCCAGGAGCAGGCAGGATGGCTCTGAGCACATAAAAACCCCAGAATGAGACAGGAAATTTGTAACCTGTTCTTATAGAAAGAGTCAAAACAAAACTGAAGTAATAACTGACAACACTTGATATATAGGAACCAGGGGAAACCAGAACTGGCCAGCATAGTTAAATTCTGACTTTTCCTCTCCATAGCATAAATGCAGATGCTTATGATAATGTGCTAATGCATTTTAGTATGATGCATATTCCTAATCTGCTGAAGAAAAATCCTGTCTGTCTGAAACCCTCATGGCTATTCAACATCCAACGACCAGGAAATGTTCCTGCCCTTGTGTAGAGAGGGACTGTCACCACAGTACAGCCAGCCAAATACAAATGCTGACCATTAAAAAAACATAAAAAGAACAAAATACACCCCACCCCTCAGTCTATGGTCCTATAAACAAGAACCTGGCCAAAAGCATTTTTATAGACACTTCTTTGGATATAAACTGTGGTTGAGATTTGCTGAAGGGGTGTCAAGTAAGTCTGAATAATGTCCAGCGAAGTGGGGACTCTGGGCACCCTCATGGCAGCTCAGGACAGACACGCAGCTACAACCAAAATAATTAGTGTGCTAACAACCATGCAAGACTCCCAGAATTCAAGGAAATTTGATGCAAGTAACCCCAATATTTTTTTTTAAACTTTCTGGTTTCTGTGGTGCATTTGTGACAATTCAAACTTTCCTCTACAGGCTGGAGAGCTACAAAATCCGTTAGTTTTAAAACTAAAAACAAAGATTCTCTCAGTCCTCTAAAATCTGGAAGCTGGAGCCTCAAGAAACACACTGAATGTCATTCATACAACTCACACTAGAATTTGTGAGAGCTGCCAACAGTGAAATAATTAATCCTGTGTACATAAGTTTTTAAAAGAACTAGATGGGCAAGGCACCAATTCAGTAAAATTTAAATCCAGCTGACTTCACTAGGATATTTCATCACACGCTTAAACGGTTTGCTGAGTTGGATCTCAAATTAAATGTAGCAACCACTTAAAAAGAAAGGAAACAATCAGAAACCAACATTTTAATCAACCAAGTAATAATTCAATTACTACACTGAATTCTCCAAATCATGCTTTGATTAGAAACAATGCTTAAGGTCACACCTTTGACCACATTAATCCAAGCCTCAAGATATCAGAAAAAGAGGGTTCAATACCATGCTTCATTCTTAACTGGTCTTTCTGGATTTTCAAGAAGAGCTTTTTTAGATTTTTGAGACCCTATACTGTAGGAAGTTTGTTAGAAGACAGACACAAGACAAGACCTTTTACAAAAGCCTAGATCATCGTCTCGTCATCCTCTCTGCAGCGTTTGGGAAATGCTGCTTCTTTTAAAACAGACAGTGGAACACCAGTGCAGGATTTGATGATGCTAAACACATTGGTCCACCCTCAAGACAGAATTTATCTGGGAAAAAAAAAACTATGAAGCATGTTCTCACACATCTTTGCCTTATCCTTTGCAAGTAAACTCTGGTCCCAGTTGACTACATCAACAACAGCTCCAGCTAAATCCTTCTGCCTCAAGCGAAGGCCAGTGGCAAAAATCCACAACATTGTGGATTAAACCACCAAAGAAAGATCCCCGAAGCGCTCACATTTCGCACACATTTACAGTGACAGAATCTCTCCCTAAAAATAAAACTACAGCCAGTGACAAGTAGTTACTTTTCTTTAGATTAACGTCTTAGCCAAGGATAATGATAAGGCTCTCAGTGGTACTCTCTAGTTGAGATTTAATGACTAGTATCTGCTCAGTGGGAAGACTAGGTATGATACCCAGAGCTGTCTAGTCCCATATTATGTGGGGCTTTAAACACATCCAGGTGATGGCTGAGGTCTCCTCCGACTTCAAATGTCCTTATGCAAATTTCAACCAGGAAAGTGTCCAATTCTTTTAAAGTTACTCTTTTTAAACCTCTCCTGTTAACATCAGGGTGGTGCAATCTACGACAGCCAGCACTTCAGAAACATGAAACGTACCTAAACAATTTCAGGTACAGACTCCTCTGTAATTAGTCAACTTCTGTCTCGTTACAGGTGCAACATCACTGGGGTTTAGGGTTTCATTAGGTAACTACTGCTACAGTCATAGCAAGGGTGAACCAAATCCTGTTTTACAAAATACTTAAGACAGTAAGATAATTTTCAGCCCCAGTAGGTCTGTGTCACAGTCTCACAGCTGGATCTTAGGTTGTTTTCCTATCTTTCTTTTTGTGACTGCTGTGCTGGTATAGAGAGGATGGCAGAAGACATCTGAAGCACAAAGCATAGGTGTTTACTTTAAAAAGCAGTTAATTCAATGCACATTTCATTCCTATGTAAGTACATAAAGGTCTGCCTGCCCAAGGCAAATAGAGCTGAAAACAGCACAGGCAAAACACAGCAGTAAAGTCTTGCCCTGGACTTTCCTCGGTAGAGGGATAATCAATACACACCCAATCGAAAAGGATATCTTTAAGCAGTTAGTTACACTGGAAATTAAAATTCCTTGGTTTTATTTTCTAATTAAAATAAAAAGGAGGAGGGAGGACTTGGTAACAGTATTTGACACAGCCTGGCTGGCTGGCTGGCTCTGAAAGCCGCATTCATAAGCTCATTTATCTTCATGCTCCAGTATTTTAGAAGGTCAGTCAGCCTGAAACTTGTCAACTGCTCAGGAGTTAAGTTGTTCCAGTTACTATATCCAAGCAGCCAACATTCTTGGTTAATATTTCTCTCAGAGGCATGCAGAGAAAAAGCAGCTATGACTAACAGGAGAAGAGTTTTACTATTGATAAAATAGAGATATGTAATATAGAACCTACCTTCCCAATGCCAGGCATTACTTGTACTTCTAGCCATAAAACTTCGTTTTACTCATTCACTCTCCATGGTAAAAATCCCAAACAAATCCTTGATAAGAAAGACACAGCTGGAAAAATCTATCCAATTTCTGATAAATAATTAGTATTTTCATTTCTTGGAGACACTAGCTCCCCTCTTATACAGCAATAATTACTGCAAAGGAAGGAGAAAAGCCACAATCATTATTCTTTATAGTAGTACCTGTACAAGAAAGTTCATCTACAATTCTGCATTAGTAGTGGATCTGTAGAAGAGTCTTAAAATAATACCTTTTTATTAGCCTAAGCCAGAAATTGCAGAAGCTTTTAAAACTAAGACTTATGCTTTAGGGCTTGGAAAGAAGAAAGAAGTCTTTCCTTCTGTACCCTTCTTAAAAGGAAGGGGAAAGGAAATAATTGTTACTTACATTTCTGATACTTGTTATAGTTTAAAATCCTCACAAAATTTTTAGAAAGATATACAGCCTCCTCCAAATGTCTTTCCTATGTCACCTGCATGCTCGTTACCGCAGCAATCATCTCTTGCTACACCTGTGCACAGGAGCAAGCACAACACAGCTCCACTTCCAGCTTTCTCCTCTCCGTGCCACACTAAACCAGAAACTATTCAGGAAACATGCCCTTGAGATCCTGGATTACTGAAAATCCCCAGAGCATTTCTAAGCCTGTGTTTTGCTTTACACATACTAAACCTTGCACGAACTACCTCAGATTATGATCTTAAGAAGCACCCGCCATCTCACGCTTACCATCCAGATGGAAAGGGCACCTGACAATGGGGTAAGAAAAAGAAGTGTTTTGAACTAGAATCTGCTACTGTTTAAACCAACAGTTTTTCCTCCAACGGTAACATTAAATTGCAGACAGTGAGAAAACAATGAGGAGGAATAAGGCAGCTCTTTCCCATCACCCTTAGTCAGTCAGTAATACCATACATCCAAAGTTTAACAACACACGGGTATGAAACCTTCCCTTAACTCTCTTTGCCTTTTTTTTTTTTTAAAGTTAACAATTACCACACAAAAATGTTATTAGACAAGATGCGATGGGGAAAAACAAGAAATCCAAGGGGGGGGAAAAAGGAAAGTAATCCTTAACAGAGCTCAGTACTGGGGAACTAATCCCCACATAGAGCAGGGAAGGGGTCAGGGAACAGCTTTTCTGCTCCCCTGCTCTGCACACAGAGCCAAGCCCCGTCCGAAGCAGCGCTGCGGGGCCGTGCCAG
>NW_010289880.1:0-202 GCF_000700745.2 Antrostomus carolinensis | reverse complement strand
CCCCCCTCGCCGGCCCGGCGCGGGGGGGGCGGGCGCGTCCCGGCCGCCAGCGAGCGGAGCGAACCGCGGGGCGAGAACACGGAGCAGCCGCCGTCCCGACTGCTGCTCTGGGAACCGCGGCAACTTGCGTCAGGAAGGGGGGAAAGTAAATTAAAAATCCCTGAGTGAGTAATAAGCTCAATACTGAACCATTCCTGTCAAG
>NW_010289879.1:338-1271 GCF_000700745.2 Antrostomus carolinensis | reverse complement strand
AGTGAGAGGGTGGTGGCACCTAGGATGGGGGGCAGGGTAGTGGCACACGTTGGGGACAGTGGAGACAGGGTGGTGGCACCTTGAGGGGGTGGTGTGACAGCAGGGACACAGTGGGGACACATACCCGGGTGACAGCAGGGACACGGCGCTGGCACAGGAGCTCTAAGCGTGTCCCCAAGTCCATCTGAGACTGGGGCTGAGACTGGGGAAAAGCTGGGGACAAGGATGTCCCCAAGGCTGGCCACAACTCTGAGGGCAAGGGTGTCCTCAAAGCTGTCCATGGCCCTGGGGACATGGTTGTCCCCAAGCTTGTCTGAGCCCTGTGGTGTCCTGTGGCGCAGGCGAAGAGCACGGAGGAGGGTCTGCAGAACGTGGACCAGCTGGTGGCCCAGTACCGGCGCGGCTGCCTCTGGTGGGTCACGCCGTGGATACCCGTCCTCCGCCTCTTCCACCCTGACACCCTCCGGCCCATCCTCCTGGCCTCAGGTAGGACACAAGGGCCACCAATATGTCCTTGTTGGTCACCAGGGTCACCTAGAGGTGTCACCATGGCTGGTCCAGTGGCCACCAACCCAAAGACCTTCAGAGACACCCAGAGGTCACCCTTGGCTGGCCCAGTGAGTGCTCAAATGCCCATGCCATGGTGGCCACCAACCTGTCCCTGAAGGTGCCCACGGTCACCCAAAGGTGTGATCCATGGCCAGCCCAAATGGGACCTCATGGTGGCCACCAACCTGTCCTTGAGGATTCCCAGGGCCACCCAAAGGTGCCAACCATGGCCAGCCCAGTGAGTGCCCAAATGCCCATGCCATGGTGACCACCAACCAGTCCTTGAAGGTCCCCAAGCACACCCAAAGTTGTCAACCATGGCCAATCCAAATACCACCCCATAGTGACCACCAACCTGTCCTTGAGGGCCCTCAGGGCCACCCA
>NW_010289879.1:0-317 GCF_000700745.2 Antrostomus carolinensis | reverse complement strand
AGTGGCCTGGTTGCACCCAAAGCCTCGCCCTGAGGTGGTTATGGGTGCAGATGGGGTGTCCCCTCTCCCCAGGGACCCCACCCTCCTTGCAAACCCCTGAGAGGACCTGATGGCACCTTGGTGGCACCTCTCACCACCCCCTGCTCTCCTCTCTCGCAGCCTCCATCGCCCCCAAGGACCAGGTCTTCTATGGTTTCCTCAAGCCCTGGCTGGGTGAGTGGGTGCTTGGGGGTGGTGGGCTGAGTGGGCAGCACCCATGGGTGACCCATGGATGGTCTCCTGGCAGGGGACGGGCTGTTGCTGAGCCGTGGGCAGAA
>NW_010289878.1:0-16206 GCF_000700745.2 Antrostomus carolinensis | reverse complement strand
TTTTTTTACCACTATCTTTACACTATTAAATGAATGTAAATTGAGGGTAAGATTATCTGCAAGGTCATAGTGAAACTTAAAGCATGGTGGACAAAGTATACTTACCCAGGTTGGAACTAGAAATAAACACACAAAGGAAAGTATATGGCCATCCTGATAGTTATAAATTAAGTGTCAAGGTTTCAAATCTGGGAAAGTATCATCAGAATTTATAAAGTTCCATTTAAATAGTCCATTCTCCTCACTTCAGACATCTGTTACTGGTTATTGTTTGAGTGACCACCATGTACATTATACAAAAAGGAATGTGTTTTTTGTAAGATCTTTGCTAATGTGGCAGATAAAATCCCAGTGTTTGATAGCAGTGCCAAAGGGCAAAGAGGTGCTGAACAATATTCCTCATCTTTACCATAACTTTCCTTCCTGGAAAAACAGGCTTTGACAGTGGGAAAATGAAGACTGAGATAAGGAGAGGTGGAAAGAGGCTTGGGAACTGAGAGTGATATAGACCAGAACTGTACTTCAGCAAGCAGGGGAAAAAGCCTTCTCTTATGCTGATGCACCAATAATTATTTCTTTGTTGATTACAAATTTGAATTATATCTCCTTGATATGACAATAAATTAAAAGGACTAGCAAGTGAAGAAACAGTTGTTTTTGTTGGCACATAGTGTAAACTGGGCCTAGTTTTTACAGCTCTGGTAACTGATTGTTGACTTTTTAAAAGAAAAATAGACTGTTTTTGTTAATGCAAAATGCTGTATCACTCAGAAATTCGTTTTTCAAAGGAGCAAAATCCAAACTGATGCAGATTATGTACCCCTTGTGGGCTGTGAAGCAGTTGACAGTGATGGTTGTCCTGTTTTTATTGATAATGAGCATTAAATTGCAATGCAGCACGTAGGGATGTTTGTTGCATGTAAACTGTATTTCTTTCCTCTTTATAGAGCTAAGCAGGTAGATACACGTTATGGAAAATCAGGTCTACTGCAGACATGTTAAGTAATTCAGTTTTAGTTTTCCATTTTAACATATTGCTAGTTAGACAGAAACATTGCAATTAACAAGATTTAATTCAGCTAGATGACATTTTAGACCATCGTTTTTCGATGGCATACCTTACTTTACTGAGCTGCTTTTTTCTCTCAGTTTTACTGTAGCACTCACACGTTTAGAAAATGCATTAAGGAGGAATTGTGATCTTGGCAGGCACGGAGAAAATCTTGAAGGATGAACTTAAATTAATCAAAAATGTCATGAAGCATTAGGAGACCTGTGGTGATTTTTTACGATAGGGTTACTGATAGAGCAAGGAGAAAAAGAATCTGATAAATATAGAAATAGATGCGTCTTTAGTTAGAAAATTACAAAAAATAAAAAGGTGTTAAGGGACTTCTACACAAGGTTATCATCTTATGTAAAGAAGGTGGGGTTTTTTCAACGCTTTTCAGTTTCATAGTGTTCTTAGCTGCTAAAGAAACAATGGGTTTTAATATAGTTGCTTATTTTAGTTAATTGGTACTTTGCACTGGAGTAAGTACACAGAAAGCCAGATTTTAGGGTGTATATGAATAATAAACTTTGGCAAATCTTGTTCTTTTTAAACTACCTTAGTTCCATGTATTTGAGAGTGCCTTATATGATAGCACTAGAAAGTTGTCAGATCAATGTCTAACATCTGTAACAGGCAAATTAACACAAACTCTATTATAAAGGCAGAATGAATGGATATAGAGATTTGTTTAGTACATTGGGAAAAAGTCAAAACACCCATTGTAAAGAGAAATGATACACACATCACAGCCTTCTGGCTTCTTTACAGGAACTGGTGAGTGGAAGGAACAGGGAAATCTGGTTGCTATAGCCCATTTAGATTCTCCAAAAGTGATTGACAAGGAGCCTTGCCAAAGCTCCTTTAAATGAGCTGAAAAAGATGGTCCTTATGTAGATTACCTGACTAACGGAGAAAGGGAGATGAAGGCAGTACTGGAGTCAAACAGGGTACTCTGGGGCAGACACTGTTTATATTTGTAAATGACTTGGAGCTGAATAACAGAGGCTTACAATGAAATATTGCAAAAAATCTCAGATCATTGACTGACTGTTCTATAAAGTCACAGCTGAACAGGTAAATGCCATGTATGTGGGGCTAAGGGAAAGCAGTTCCCAACTTCTGGATATGGGTGATGGGTCCTGAACACAGGACCACCACCCAGGAATGACTTCTTAAAGTTTATAATATTTCCTGAAAGCACCAGCTCCATTCACAGCAGAATTTTAAAAAGCAAAGTCAATTTGGGGAATAAATAGGAAAAGAATGAGGAAAACATAAATAATACCATCACTGTGCCATGATACAAATTGAGGGCATATCTGCTTTTTTAAAAACTATGTATACTTATAGTTCTCAGTGGAACTAAGAGAATTAGTGAGAGGTGTGGAACTTCTTCAGTATGAAGAACAATTTAACACTCTGCACCCTGCAAGAGAGAAGACTGGAGGTGAGTGGGTGGGGAATAATAGGGGTCTATTAAATCATGGATGGCAGGAAGAGATAAATAAGAAATGACTGTTCAACTTTAACAACTGAAGGTGTTTAATTAAGCCAACGTGATAATTTGAAATTAACTAGAAGATACGATGGGCATGTGATTGGTTGGTGGGACTGCTTGCCACAGGATATTGTGGATGCAAAAATTCATGCAGTTTTATAAACTAGTTTAACAAATTCTGGGAAAAAAACAATCAGTGATGACTTCTAAATACAGATACAGCCTATGGGATAGAAACCCCTGGAATCTCACCTTGTCTAATACATCTACTGAGGAAAGTATCATTATTTGTTTATCTTTTTTAACCTTTTCCTGTAGACATCTACTACTAATCGCTGTCAGAGCATACGGGTCATTGTGAACGTTTGGATTGACCCAATGTAACTTTTTATATATTTAAAGTGTACATTTTGTTACATAAAATCAACACTATTTATCATTTTAAGTTATTTTAATGTTTTCCACATGTGTTAGGATTGCTGCTAATTATCACTGGAAGTTGACTTTTATAAACATAATTGTGGGAAATATTTCCCACATATTCCCAATTAGTAACATAATCCACGGGAAATCTGAAAAAATTGGCTTTGAAATTTAAGGCTTCGACTTTTTTTAAATGCATTGCCAATATCAGTTGAAACCCTAGGTACGATAGTCCTTTTTAACACTACTAAAATTATGTCCTTTTTTCTTTGAGGTGACAGCTTTTTTTATTTCAGTGAAATAGATACCTATGTTTTTTTTGAGAATAATTCAGTTCTTGCTATTCCCCCCTCCCAGCTTTAAGACAGGACTTCTCTGAAATCTTGGGAGCATGTTGTTTGTATTATGCTTCAAAATAGGTGAAAATGAGCAGTGTGTTACCCATACTGTCTGTACCTCGTATTAAAAACAAGTGTTTTCCCTTGGGTTTTCATGACTTCATTGATAGGTATTATATTCACAGGTGGTCAATGCACTTAGTGTGAAAATGAATTATAGAAACTGACAAAACAAGTTGTAGATTAAACTCTACTTGTGTAAAGTATACACAGTTTGGTTTTGGTTTTTTTTCTGTGTCCATGCTTTCATATTAAAAAGAATCACAATTTTCTTTTCTTCTAGTGGAAGAGACTTAAGTTGATTAACTCATTTTTACGAATCTTTAGAAGAAAAATGGTACACAATTCACCCCCCAACCTGAGAAACGGGGTTGTACAAAGAGGAGTATTTGCAGAAGGATTCAGTGTGGTGTTTTGTTACAAATTTTTGGTGTGCCTGCTAGGTGCATGTAAATACTGATTTAAGGTGTAGGACCTAATGCTGTACATGCCTGCCTTCCTTGTAGGTGGGTGATGCATTACTGGGAGCCTCCTGAGGGCCTGATGTTAGAACAGAGTCAGGTGTACTTTTTGAGCTGCACCTGATTTAAGTTAAGGTCTAGTCATCCCCCACCTCCTTTTCTCTGCCCTCTTCTCCTTCCTGAAGTTATTACTTCTTAAGTTTGTTAGGAGAGATATATGAATAGTCACTCCCTAATTATTTCTATAAAACTCAGTAGTTTTCAGTATGCATTTTAAAACACAGATTGTATCAAAACTGGTTTAGTGAGGGGACAGTTGTACCTGTTCAGTTCTGGAAGAAGTAAGCTGGAGGCAGAATGGGCAAGGACAGACAAATGGGGAAATAACTTCCTTAACGGGTTAAGTTTTAGTCTAAGTGGCCTTTCTGGTGACAAACACCTCCACCAGGAATCAGTGGTACATTTCACAACTTGTTCTTGCTTGTCATTAACTCTTCAGTGTTCAACTATGTTAATATTTTACATATTTTTATAAAGCAGTTGTTGCTCCTTTTCCTTTTGGATCCATTTTTCTTTTTATTTATGCATTAAGTCTATTTATTATATACTCTGTACAATGCCAGATGAAAACAATTTTTTTCCCTTGGACATTAAAAAAAAAATAAAATTCTTTGCTTTCCAGATAGTAATTCCTTGAGGTTTTTGCCAATCTGTTTGCATTTTGAAATATGATGTATTCTCCATCCATTTGATTTTGCTTTTTCAGCAGTAATATTTAAAGTATCACTTGTTCACTTGAAAAGCTCATCTGTTTCTTCCCTTCTATCTTTGTAGATAAAACATTGATTATTTTGTTGAGTTTTCCTCTGCTCTATGTTGGCTCAATATACTCGCACTTAATAGAAGGATTTTGTCCAAAGGGTGTCACTTTTGTAATATGCCTTTTTCAGAAGTGAATCACTTTTTTATTACGTTATTTCTGAAAAAGCTTTCATGCAGTTCTGAAATTTTCTTGGCTTACCTTTGTTTCAAAGTCAAAGTAGTTCAAACGCGGAGTTAAAAAGTCCTTCTTTTACGCACTTGGAAAACGTAACATTTCAATCACTTAAGCAAATTTAACAGTATTAAGAAATTTGGCTTGCTAGTCCTTTTGTGCAAATAAAAAATACTTTTGCTTTATGTATTTGTCTTAAAGACTGAGCATGTGTAATCAATGTATCTTTAATATGCTAAATTATTTTGGCGTAAAGATTTAACATCTGCAAATATTTGATATTGAAACATGGACTGCAGATGTTTGGTTTGGTTTTCTGTTGCCTTCTGCTTCCCGCTTCAGTAGCTGCGTGCTGCGGTAGGTAACATCGTCACGAGAGGAAGGAAAGGAAGTAAATTTTAGGGCAGGTGAGACGTTGTCTCTTGGTATAAAAAGGAATTGGAGGCTTTGTGAAATAATTGCAAAGTTGGGGAACGTGGAACAATTTCCTGTGTGGGACCTGCCCTCGCTTCCCCATTCTGTTTTTGTGAGAGGGAAGTCGGCCCATCCCTGCAGCTGTTGTACAATAAACTGAAGAAATCTGTTACTGGGTGCATCGTATGCTTGAGAACTGCTGCTCCCTTCATCTTAGTAATGTGTACACTACCTTACCGAACACACATTGTGGTTTATCTCTTCTTCACCCTATGAGAACGTTGTAAATTGTGATTTCTGTGCTGTTGAATGGCTGGATTTATTTCCTCTGACAGAGTTTACATCAAAAGATACTGAGGATGGTGTCTTTTTACCTTAGTTTTTATTGCCCTTTGGTTCATTCAAGTATTAGAAAGTATTTTGAACTTTATAGTCATGGCTAGCATGCAGAAACACATAAAATCAGGTGGTATATTACTGAGCTCCTTAGCTGTCCTGTAAGGGTGCTTAATGAATACATTAGTAGCTTGCCAATACATACTTGGTGATCTTTTGTTTATACCTTAAAGTTTGGCTTATTAATATTAAAATATAGCATGTAGAGCATGTATGTGAAAACCTGTGAAAATTATTTAACAAGTTAAAGGTCTGAAAAGGGCCCTCGAGCCTTTTTATTACTGTCTGGAATTCCTTCAGAAAATTACATTGTCACTTTACTGTTTGTGATTTTTAGGTTTGTTGGAAGCTTTAGTCATCCCTGCTGGTTCCTAGCAGGGCTTTAAGCAAGCCCTTTTATGTATTAGGAACTTCTAATCATTCTTTTTGTTTTAACTAATTTCTAGATCTCTGATAGTTAGAAATAGCTAAATTTTAAATTCACTGTAGTTACTATGAGGAAGAATTGAAGAAAATTATAGGGAACTAGGTACTTCTGTCGTCTACAGCGTGGAAATCAAAGGAAGTAATAACCATTGTTAGGATTACTAGTTCTCAGTACTTAATATGATGATACCTATTACTGTAGTATCTGTTGATTACAGAATGAATGATTCAGATGTGTGGAACTTTTTGTGTAAGGTACCTACTAGTTCCTTTGTCTTTCCACATGGGTAAGAATCCACATCCCAGTGCTGACTTTCTAGAACCACAAAGGATGTCCCAAATTCCAGGTCAGTACAGTAGTGACAAGGCTCTTCTTCTCATCATGAGTCAATTTCATAATACCAAACTTTTATTGTCAATAGCTTAGGGTTAGAGCTGGGTGAGGTAGATCTAATCTTCATCTGCACCGATTTACCAAAGATCAGGTGACACACAATAATGTGTCATCCTGTAGCACTCTATTGGTGTGTCCAAACCCAAAGAAATGTTCTTAAAATTTACAATTAAGAATTAATTGCATTTCGATAGATTGTGAATATGTTCAACTATCCGCTTCATATGACCTCTCACCCTCCCCAACCCAGAGTGTCATAAATGCAGGTTGCTGCAGAGATTAGTATTTCTTCATGGCTTGCTAGCTATGATTTTAAAGATACCTTAGTTTTTATAGTAATATTTTACGACAAAAGGTTGAAAGCAGCTTGTTGGAATCTTCAATTATCTTTCCCTTATCTTGAACAAATACTGTGCTGCTATTTCTGTTTTTCTGGATCAGTTCTGACACAGGTAGGGACATGGTATATATCCTTTCAAAACAATATTGTGATTGCACTGTTACTTGGAGACTTTGCCCTGAGGAAAAACTTGCTTTTGCAATTGTTTGAGCTCCAGCTACATGGCTCCTTTCAATCTGTGGGCTACAAAACCTCCTACGGAATTGGGATCAGACCAGCACAGATTGACAACCTAAATTAAGTGTATTTCTCTCATGCAGTTGGCCTCTTTTTCAACATCGTACCTGATAGAGCAGTTCTCTGAGACCAGTTCAGATGTTTAGATTAAGTAATTATTGCTTAGCCTGACTGTGGGTGATGAACTGAAGGGCTTTGTTTGCACTGAAGCATTCTTCTGTTACTAAAAATATGCAGATCCTTTATCTTGGTGGCTACTTAGGGTGTTCTTGAAGGAGTTGTCCTGATTAACTTATTTTTATGTCTTGATTTGTGCAGATCTCTCACAATTATGTGCTTTAACAACAGCATTTTAGTCCTTAAATAACTTGAAAGTCTCTGGTATCATAGAATCACAGAATGGTTTGGGTTGGAAGGGACCTTAAAGATCATCTAGTTCCAATCCCCCTGCCATCAGCAGGGACACCTTCCACTAGACCAGGTTGCTCAAAGCCTCATCCAGCCTGGCCTTGAACACTTCCAGGGAGGAGCATCCACAACTTCCTTGGGCAACCTAAGGAATTCCTTGGGCAATCATACACAACTCCATCAGATTTGAAACTACTTAGATTTCTTTACATTTTCCGAAGGGTTGAATCATGCACAAGTATTTCTTGTTTTCTTTTTCCCAGCATTTCTTATGTTTAATATCCTCTCCATTTGCATCTCTTAAGAGTCTAAAATATTGTCTTGATATTGCATCCTAGTTTCTGGTTGTGTTCTCAGACTACATTTCTCAGAAGTTTGTTCTAAAGGTTTGTTCTCTGCTTGCACCTCTTCACTTGGCATGGGAACCTCTGAATGTGATCTTAATGCTCATTGATTGTATTTTCAGTTAACTATTCTTTTTTTTCCATCAAAACACCAGAAAATTAAACACTCCTTCCTTTAGGAATTTCTCATACATAAACTATACTCCTAAAAAAAGCAAGCTGACTAATTGCAAAAAATTACTTAGATATAACTTGTATTCAAGTTTTAAAAGGGGGAATTTTTGTTCTGCTTTTGGAAAATCTGAATGCATTTTAGATTGTCCAGTTCCTGTATCTAATGAATCTGTATCTAACTTAGTGCAGCTATCTCTGAGGAGAGAGCTTCAAGTTAGACCCCCTTATGCCACTGCTGTTGATTTGTTACGCCCCTTTTACTGTTGCAGAGTGATCCCATAGATTTTTGAAAGTAGGGGACTAAAAAGATCTAGGTAAAGTGAGCTGATGGCAATAATCCTTCTTTAACAAGACCAAGTATTTGTCAAAACTATTCTGCAACTCAAGTAAATAAAACCGAATCCCATCTGAGATTTCTGAAGGGCAGCCTGGTTGTTTGGTGGACACTCACAAAACTGCAATACACAGCCCAGATGTTGTAAAGTTTCCTGAAGCATAGCAGAGCTCAGACTGTTGGCACAAGTTTCTAGTTACTTTTCCAGTTGTGCATTCTCCACCTTTCCCCTTTTTGTGATTCGAGCTCCTTTAGTGCAATTTTGCATCTAGTACAAGCAGCTGTGAATTTCCCAATAATCTAGTGAATGGCTCAGCACTGAGGATGGTTTTGAGTTACAACTCGTCTCCTCGGAGCCATGCGATATTTATAACAAACTACAAGACTTTCAGAATTACCAGAACCAAGCAGTTCTTATCCAGAAAAGACAAAATGTCAAAAGTGGAATTCCCTCCAGACTTTTGCTTCTTAATTCTTGACTGTTCTGAAGAATGGACTTGGACCATGAATTCCTTAAGGGTTCCTGCTTGTGGCTTCTTCCAGAGCTTTTTCTCTTGTCTGTTCTGCCTCTTTCTGAATCAGCTGCTGAGAAATCCTTTTATAATCATCAGTCCCTCTTGTCAAGTGACCTTCTGATTAATCTCATGATGATAAAATCACTGGTAACTTGTTATTTTCTAACCACTCTCCTGAAATTCAAAGTTGAAAAACTGTCTTGCTTTGCAAAGTACCTAAGGGGCACTATTTCTGAGCAACTTGACTGCATGGTGAAGTTCTATATTTTTTTTTCCCTCTCCCTTTTTTTTTTCCTTAGGTTGACACCCCCCCCCCAAAAAAAAAAAAAACAAAAACAACCCAACAACAACAAAAAACAACAAACAAAACAAAAAACAAACCCTGGAGACACACTTGTAAATGGTAAATTAATTTTCTATAATGACAAATATATCTCCTGTGCTGTGCGCTCGCTTGCTTCAATGATTTTTTGCTTCTTGCTATTGCTCTGGAAGAGAAAAAGTCAAAATATTGAAAATCATTGGCACTAAGTGTATAAACAAAAGGAAGACATATCATTTTCTTTGGCATCAGAATGGTAAAGAAGAACAAACTTTTGCTTCAAAAAAGCCTGGAAAAAGTGAATATATGTATATATAGTCATAATAGTTGGCACACTGTATAGGCCAATGACAATACATGATTGTACTTAATGCTATAGATGTTTGAACTTGCATAATTGAACTTAGAACTTTCAGTGGTTTTAGAAAGAACTCCGAAAGGATGGAATATATTAAAATTTTACTGTTTAATATAAGAGGAGATATTTCACATACAGATTTTTCTTTATTTTTTTATCTTCTCCACAAAATCTCTGAGACATGCTTTTGGCACCTGGAGACTGATGATACCTCCAATCAATTGTGTCTTTGGAAGCCCTTTTCAGCATCATGACATTTTTTAGTGGTCATCAGGATCTAGTATATATTTTTTTTTTTAACTATTGACATCATCTGAGAGTGGAATAAAACTATCACTGCTACTAAATATCACACCTTTCAGGGAAGAGGTAACATTAGGAAGAAGCAGTCCCTGTATGCTTAGCCTGGAGAATGAGTTTTACAGTGTAGGTCACGCTTCTCTCCCAGTGGAATTGGGAAACTTGTTTCAAAATTGTCTTTAATTAAAATTTATTGTAAGCAGAGCAAGGCTTATAAGGAAAGGTATTGTCTTTCTGTAGACCAACTAATATGACAAACTTCCCAAGCTTTTGTTCCTACAAAGACCATGCTGATCTGAAGCAGAGACTGCAGACTTCAAGCTAGCTATTAGTATCAGGCTGATGTTTACAGCTGTCCTTCTGGAAAGTGAAAGCGTGTGTGACAGTTGCAGCTCGCCTCCTTCCTGCCCACCCCCAGAAGCCAGCCAAACTATCATATGTTTCCTTTTCAACTAAGCTTCAATTAATTCTGACCCTACAGCCTACATCTGTAAAATAATCACAGAAGTGGGAAACGCTAATATGTGTCTTGGGAGGCTAACTCTCCAGTCCCGTCTGGTTTAATGATACAGCACATTTGGAATGATGTAACTGAATACAAACTCACCATGCCTATCCCCAGCATCTCAAGTATTTTTGTTTAGAATTACTGGTTTTTATGCTATTTGAAATGCTGCAGTTTAAAGCAATGAAAGTGCCCGCGTAGGAGCTGCCTGTTGTAAAAATGAGTATAGCAATAGATAGTATTTGTTTGGGTTTATCTGCTCTTTGGGGGATTTGAGATAATAATCCATCATCTAATATGTGCTTATCCTGAGCCAGGGTTTTAACAGGTTATGAGCAGATGACTTTCCTTGACTGATTTACCACTTTGTATTGATATTTATTCTGTTCACATGACATGTCTGGTTATCTTTTCCGTTTGCAAAATCTGTGAAGTGTCTTTGTAGAAACAGGTTGATTCCTGAAAATATGTTCTGAATTAGATGCCTTTACTGTGCAACAATACATTAACAACATTCTCAGATCATTTAAAGCCCTTTGTTTAATAACATGGTTAATGTTATTAGACTGTTACAGTAAGTACACTAACATTAAAAAAGAAACAGGTTGTAAAAATGAAATTTTTGAATTCCAGAATTATGGAGGATACCAAATTGGTCAGTCTATTTCTGTCTTTAATTTTTCAGTGAAATGTTGTTCTACTGATTCTTGACAAAAGTGTTTCCCATCAAATCAGGCATTGGGGTTTCAGTTTGGACAATCACACCTCTATAAAATAATTTCTAGTGCAAATTTTGGGATTCTGGTTGAAAACATAAAATAAAAAGTCTGTTCTTTTTCTTTGCCTTTCAGTTACAGTACTTAGGAGCCATGAGTTGATACTTGGAGCTGTAGTGACTGGAAATGCTTCATTTCATCTAAAATAAAAGCTAGTGTTTTCATGGAATTGTATGTCTTCAGAATAAAAATTAAAATAATTTAGAAACTTTTAGAAGATCATCAAATCTGTTAATATAAACAGTATACGTTTTCCTTCCACTTCCCTCTTTTCCCCACAATTATTTGTATTGGAATTTAGTCTGTACAGAGAACTCTTCCTTTGCTGCTGGAGCAACCAAAGCTGTATTGAGCTGCCTAATGTAAATATCATACATAAAGCTGTACCACGGGAAGGCATATAAAATATAAATACATGTGTCATGTATACAATATATTGTATAACTTGAGCGTGCAAAGGAGCCTGCTTGGGGGCTGTTGCACATCGTGTTCAGGAAGAATAGCAGGTAACAAGACCCAGGAAAATCTATGCTTATATTCTCTTACTCCCCTTATTCCTCTTTGTGACAGTTACGCTTCCTTGTGTCCTGTCCCAAAGCTATTCTAATTGAGTGGAAAACCTGTTGGCTTTTTGGATGTTTAAGTACTTCCAGGTATGCTGTCTGCAGGAAGAGTCCTCCAGAACTCAGAAGGATAGAAATCTTCCATTGGGAAAACTTGTCTATTACAAGAATTTACCCAATTATTCATATATATTTGTTTTTATTTGAAATAGTACAAATATTTGATCTGTTTGTAATGTTTTTAAGATCATTTTGAACTGTTCCATCGTATAGTTTCAAATATAGATTGTTATTTTCTTTTTTTTCTGGTTGTTTCAAGATTAGCAAATGAGACAAATATTGCCACTCAAAAGAAAATAATTACGAACATTATTTCTCCTTGAAAAACGGGTCTATGCTTTGCATCCGTATCTAAAGTTTCTGTAGTCAGTAGAAAATGATGCAAGTTAACATGTAGCATTTGATAATTTGAATTTTCTTGACATATCAATTACTTGGTCATTGTTTTAAGTGCCGAACCATGAATAATTTACTGGCTTTCTCTTTATAATATGCAGTGTCTGCAAACTTTGAAGTTCAATAGTCAACTCAAAAGTTTACTGGAGCTGACTAATGATTCACCAGAGATTTTTGACAGATATTTTGTCATCAATTTAGAGCTTGGAGAGGCTTGCTGTTGCAGCCATCTGGTAATTCTTGGTTCTCTGGAGGAAAGGGAAGTCTTTTGATAATATAGATCAAAGCATTCTGCTCTTCCAGTGACTGATACCTGTAAGTAACTTAGAAGTTTCTCAAAATGATTTCACAATGCCTGTCTCATTTACCAAACTTTTGCATTCTAGTTACAATACAATATTGGTCATGAATTAAATTTTAATTCTGTTTAGATAATTATTTAAATACTACTGTTCATGGATAATTTACAGATCTAGGGGTTTTGTAATCCAATTTCTAATTTACCAAATAAGCTGCCATGATTAATAAAATCAGTGCTAAAGTTTGTTGTCCTTTGTACTAACTGTACAGGTAAAGGCACTCTCAAAGACTGTACTTGTGCTATACCATAAGCCTAAGGTATAGTTATACCTCTTAGACTGTAGGTGATGTACAACTGTAGCATAAAAATACATATCATACTATTTCTAGAACTCTCTGTAAGCAATAGGAGTTCTGGCCTGAGGTTTGCAGATGAGCCCCCAACACAAGAAAGACATGGACCAGCTAGAACTAGTCCAGAGAAGGGCCACCAGGATGATCCGAGGGCTGGAGCACCTCTGCTGTGAGGACAGGCTGAGAGAGTTGGGGCTGATCAGCCTGGAGAAGAGAAGGCTCCGGGGTGATCTTATAGCGGCCTCCCAGTACCTGAAGGGGCTACAAGAAAGCTGGGGAGGGACTTTTCCTAAGGACAACTAATGACAAAACAAGGGGAAATGGGTTTAAACTGAAGGAAGGGAGATTTCGATTAGATATTAGGAAGAAGTTTTTCGCTGTGAGGGTGGTCAGACACTGGAACAGGTTGGCCAGAGAAGCTGTGGCTGCTCCTCCCTGGAAGTGTTCAAGGCCAGGCTGGATGAGGCTTTGAGCAACCTGGTCTAGTGGAAGGTGTCCCTGCTGCTGGCAGGGGGGTTGGAACTCGATGATCTTTAAGGTCCCTTCCAACCCAAACCATTCTGTGATTCTATGTTTGGCAGTGAAGAGCAAATAGAGAGTGAGAGAGTTAGGACAAGAAGTGTGCGCTGCAACATCCACTTGAAACGAGAGCGATCTAACACTGGATTGTACATACACACTTGAGATTTGTCGGGAATCTGGGTTCTATTCCCTCAGACATTCCAGATGTGCAATTGCCATAACTGCACACGTCTTCTTAAAGAGTGAGTTTATTGCATCACAAGTGCGGCACAAGCAGCCAAAACAGAATGATGACGTTGGCTTTTACCTCGCGGGTTGTTTAGTGACAGACTGTCTGAGTGAGATTTGGTGCTGTGTCACAGTAGAAGGAAGGGAAAGCGTTAACTCGTAACGCACCGTACCTCTGCGCGTGAAAAGAGGTGCTGTTCTCTTGCTAGAGGTGAGTTAGTGCACAGCAGAACTAAGGAGATGTGTTTGTGCTGTTCCCCCTTCCTTATATTAGAAGCTCTGATGAAATAAAGTAATGAAACCTCATATGTCACACTGTCCTCAATTAAGGCCTATCAAGGAATTTCAGAAATAGTTGATGTGGCTTGGGCTGTAGCCTGTATCATCCTCACAATTATATATAATGTTTATTAATAGGTTAGCCTTGTTATCATATAACCCTTCAAAGTGTTGGCTGAATGACAGATGCCAGTGAATATTAGGTAGTTATCACAAGTTCTTCAAACTTGCTGTTCTTTACATTAGGTAGCCTGGAGAGAGGAAAGGGCTTTTAAAGAGCCTGAGGACTTAATACATTTAAAATGCAAGCTAGGTAATTAATTGGGAACTACAAATCAGAAAATAGAATGATGGGAGCTTGGTGAAGAAATAGCTAATTTTTCATGTGCTAAAATATGCTTGAACTCAAAATTTAAAAGTGCCTTATAGAGAGCAGAATAAAATTCCATGTACTTTTGCTTGTTTTTATTGTTTAACTTTTCAGTGAGCTATCTAAGATAGGTCTGGTGCTCTTGTTTCTCATTAAGCCCACAAAAAAATGGTAAATTTATAATTCCATACTTCATCAGCTTCCACAGTTTTGTGTTCTGCTTGCTGTATCTCTGATTCAGATGCACATGCTTACCTGCTTGTTTGCCTCCTTGTCTGCTCGACATGTGTTTCTTAGCAGCTACAATTGAACTTTTTTTTTTTCTTTTTTTTTTTTTTTTTTTCAGTGTGGGAACTTTGCTGTTTTGGTGGATGTTCATATTTTGCCTCAAGGCTCCAGTAAAGACACCAGCTGGTTTTCAGATCATGAGAAAGAGGTACAACAAATATCAATTCTACTTCAAAAGCATGTGGCTGCAGGGAAAAAGTTGGATTGCCTTGAACTGTTAAGAATTTTTCAGTGTTATGAGAACATTGTGAGTTATACCTAACCATCAATGGCTGCTGTGGGACTCCTAAGTCAACCATATGTGCTTTTTTGTGTCACTAATGACCACTTTCAGTTTGCCTTTTAATTTTTGAACTCTGTGTGTGCGCATACATGCATGTGTGCATACTGTTTGGATTCTTCTGACTTTTAATTTTAAAAACATATCTCTCCTGAATGTGTGTGTAAGTTATCCAGAGTGATATAAACCAGATTGCGATGGTTATCATTTTTGCAGAGCTTGTTGGTGAAATATCTTTCTATTAATTGGGTTTTTTTTCCTTCCAAGAAGTTCAAATGATGTTGCACATAGTGCAAAAAAACATGAGTATGCCTGATAAACTATAGTTGAGTCATTGTAGCCTATGAAAAGAAACTCCCAGTCTTTATTTTGAAGTGTATTATTTGTATATCCTGACAACAGATGAAATTTTGGAAAACAAGTGCATCAGTGCCCAGCAAAATTATGAATGTAACTTTCATCAGATTCTGTGTGATTTCTGCTACAACCTTGTGCTGAGTTACTGGTGGGAGTTTTCCCCTATTTCAGTCTGTGTGGGAACTTGAGAAGTTCCCTATTGAAAACGAATGCAGGAGATGTTTCAAATGCCTGTGGACTTTCCCGCAAGTCTCTGTTACGGTAATTTTCAGCAGATAGCTTTACTAATAACAGCATAATTAACTTGTCACTACAGAACATCCCTGTATGTCTCAAAGTAATAGATTTAAATAAAGTTAAAAGAAACAATAAATTAATATCCTGAGGGAGTGAAAGCAGAATATTTAACAGCATGTGGTTCAACTGATTTGTGCTTTATTAAGCAGAGAAAGAAGAAAATAGGGGAAATCTTTTAGACTTCTTTTTTCTGACTAAAAGAGTGCTCGTTACCCCTTCTATTTATAACCAGTTTTACTAGCCCGGTTATCTGACTTTTTAAGTGTTTTCAGAATGCATTTTGTAAGACTGCCAAAACAAAAGATATGAATTTCAGGAAATTAGATCATGATTGATTTAATAAAGAGGCACGACAGGGCAGCATTCATTACATTTCTGTGACCACACGTTTTGAGTGAAGTACAAAGGTTGCATATTTTCAACAGCCGAGAAGTGTGATACCAATAGCTTTACAATTTGCTTCCTGAAATTCCTCTGCAGAGTCTTTGTTACAGAGGGAAGAAGAAGGTCAGTAAGATATTACAGGCAAATTATGCCCATGTGGTTTTTTTATGAGAGCTTTTACATACTCATCACAAGCAGTTTTCTACATTTTTGTTGTTTCCAAATTCTGGAAACTACTAATGGTGGTACAGTCCTCTTTGCTTGTCTGTGGGAAAAGCAGATGTCTCTTGGAGCCCTTGTCACACCAACACAGTTTCTGCTGATCCCTTGCTTACCCTGGATGAAAGTCAGCGGCTGCTGTTTGTAGCAAGTGGAGCCCGACGATGCGGTCCCAGGCAGGAGAGAGCGGTGCTGGCCTGTCAGCTGCCAGCTCTGGCTGGAGCAAGGGTTGTGTAGA
>NW_010289877.1:14981-16450 GCF_000700745.2 Antrostomus carolinensis | reverse complement strand
GAGGTCCCTTCCAATCCCCAGCATTCTGTGAGGAAGGGTTGATGAATAATTGAACTTGCTGCTCAAACTGGGATTGAGTCAGCCTTGAAAAATAGCAGTACAGGAAAACGTTAAGAGAAAAACCCATCTGTAATCAAGCATTGTCCTCCCAGCCCACAGCCACTGCTGAAAGCTGAGCCTATCGGATACAAGTTTTACTGAAGTGATACAGTCAAAAGAGGAGGAAAGAGCAGAAATATCCTGAACACCCCAACCTTTGAAAGAAAGTCTGTGGGTAGCCTATTGCCCGTGGTTAAGGAGAGATGCTGATGGGTCACAACAAAACCCAGCCTGGTCAGAGCCGTGCTGGCTTTGGTACCTGTGTTTGTCCCTTGCCAGCAGGATTGGGATGTCTCAAGACAAATGGAGGTGGGCAGCCCACATCAGCTGTGTTGGCGTCTTGGCACCCCTGTCCCTCTCCACCCTGGCCCTATTTGCACCAAGGGAGGGCACCTCTGTCCCTCTCCATCACCTCTTCCAGGGGGGGGCCACATCTGAGACAACCTGCCCTTCCCAGATAACATCATTCCTCTGCCCAGGCAGAGGCAGAACACTCTCCCAGGGAGCAAAGAAAAGGTAATTTATCACTTGCTGGCAGCAGTGGGACACTGCAGCAGTGCCCTGCCTGCACCAGCTCCCAGAGCAAGCACAGGCTGGAGGGACAGTCACAGGTGGAAGGACAGGCTGAGAACAGCCCTGAGAACACTTCAGGATTCAAGGAGGGCTTTAGAGCAAAAAGCTCTGAAGTGGGCAGAAAGACCTTGTAGCCAAACCTGAGGGCAGGACCCCCTACCACCCCCTTGAAAATAGGCAGGTGTGACCTTGAAATGCTGTGCTGGCAAAGAAAGGAGGAAAAGGAAGGAAGGCACCCAGCCCTGGGCAGGGACAGGGTTCAGTCAAGGGCCAGCCCTGGGGCACTACTGCTCCCCAAAGGCATTTTCAGTAGAAATGCTAGGGCCCCTGCCTTCCAGGGAGGAACAGAGAGCAAGGGGCAGGTCTCGGAGGTAGGGGGAGAAGGCACATCTTGGTCCTGTGTTAGCAAAACCTCACAATTAGGGCTTGTCCCCCTGCACCATCTCCAGCCCAGGAAGAAATGGGGGAGCAACAGGGTCTCCCCACTCCAGCTTACTCCCATGGCAGAGAATACAGACAAGAAGAAAGAGAGACAACTGGACAAATTTATTAAGAACTTAAAATGATTTATCCCCTAAAATGTGCTCCGCTGCCCACCCCCAGCACCAGCAGGGAGGGGTGCCACGGTACCAGACCAGGACCTGCTGCTTGGGCTCCGATTGTCACAGGTTGGAGAGCAGGGGCTCCCCTGGAGATTGCATCTGCCACAGGCTCTCCTGGCAGTACACGCAGTGTCACACAAGGGAGGGACAACTACAGCATCCACGTGCCTGTGTGCACCAGTCCAATGTCCTCAC